>NW_021703767.1:24352153-24402153 GCF_005190385.1 Monodon monoceros | reverse complement strand
TTCTGTGTACATTTAAATATTTTGGTATTTTTTTTCTGGGACCCAGTTATACTCCTTGGAAACAGTTCAATCAATCTGAGATTTACTTTTGAGGTTTTATTAGGTAGCATTATGATAGCCTTGAATTTAAGGCTAATTTAGCCCCATTAATGAGGCAATACCTTTCTTTTTTAAAATATTTATTTATTTATTTGGCTGCTTTGGGTCTTAGTTGCGGCACGCGGATCTTCGTTGCAGCATGCAGGACCTTTCCTTGTGGTGTGCGGGCTTCAGAACGTGCAGGCTCAGTAGTTGCGGTGCATGGGCTTAGTTGCCCCACAGCATGTGAGATCTCAGTTCACTGACCAGCGATTGAACCCACATCCCCTGCACTGGAAGGCAGATTCTCAACCACTGGACCACCAGGGAAGTCCTGAGGCAATACCTTTCTGAGTTCTCCGCTGGTTACCTTGTGTTAGGAAGACTTGCCAGCTGTGTGTGGTCTCCAGTAATTTTTGTATCTACTTCTCTGTGGTTCTTCATATAGTTCCTTCCATGCACACAAAGACTCAAGGGAAGTCTCTGCAGATCTGAGAACTGTTCCTCTCTGTGCAAGCCTTTCCGTTCTGGTAGTTTGCCTTCCTGTACTGTGAGCTCAGCAAAATCTCTGAGCTGGCTGTCTTTGAGCTCCCCTTCCTGCACTGTGGCTTACAAACTCTTTATGTAGTGAACTGGGCACTTGTCTTCACTTGGTTTATTTATCTTCTATCAGAGTTTACTGTCCTGAGCTGTCTTTGGTCCAATGGCTGAAAACCATTATTCCATATTGCTTTAGTTACTTAATGTGGAAAGATAAATCTTATCTCTATTACTTTGTCATGACTATAAATCTCATCATTCGTATCCTACATAGCATGTGTGATGTATTTAGAAAGCAAAGTGCCAAGGTAAATATTGGTAAAAGTGAATCTAAGAGAAGCAATGAATATTTATCATATAGTTGCCCCAGAATTTGATTTAGGACAATGAAATATTTGGACTGTACAAAATAACACTGGCTACACTTTGTTCCATAGAACATATGCTTTGAAAAATATTAGATGTTTGTGTGGGGATAATATTTTCAAATATGCATTGGAAACGATACCTTCTAAATCTTACTGTTGACGAGTCATCATAAGCATTTGGATATTTAGCACCTGTGTGACCTTAGATAAGTTGTTTAACTTTCTATCTGTTTTCTCATCTTTTAAATAGCAATGATAATAGTATCCCTCTCATTAGATTGTTCTAAAGATTAAATGATTTCAAACTCAGAATTATTTATACTTCCTTGAATTTTATCAATAAAAGAGGTAAAAAAAGATTACAAGATTTCTTAAATATAAAGAGATTATAACTACATGACACACAGTAAGTGTTATGTAATGTTCACAATACTTTGTAGTCTGACAAGTCCTGCAACTAAATTCATATACATACATATGACTGTGTAGATTATTTTAATAAACACACCTATGTATGAAGAGGAGACTTTCACCTTGGAACATGTGTTATCTTTCAGATCAATATGTTTTGAGAAGCATTGACACAAAGAAAAGGAAAGACTAATACACATTCTCCCTATTATTCTCCATAAATAATATTTTAAAAAAAATAGGGAAATCATTCTTTTTCTTGTCTGCCAGTTTTAATGAGATATAGTTGACATATAGCCCAGGATATGTTTGAGGCATACAGCATAATGATTTGACTTACACATATCATGAAATGATTACCACAATAAGTTTAATGGTCATCCATCATTTCACATAGATACAAAATAAAAGATAAAAATATTTTTTCCTTGTGGTGAGAACTCTTAACACTCACTCTCTCAACAGCTTTCATATATAACCTACAGCAGTGTTAATCATATTAATCATGTATATTGCATCCCTAGTACTTATTTATTTTATAACTGCAAGCTTGTACCTTTTGACCACCTTCACCCAGTTCTCCCTCCCCCTATCCCCTGCCTCTGGTAACCATAAATATAATCTTTTTTTTTATGCATTTATCTGTTTGTTTTTGAAGTATAATGGATCTATAACACTATGCTAGTTCCTGGTGCACAGCAGTGATTCATTATATCTATACATTACACAACAGTGATTCATTATATCTATACATTACAAAAGGATCATCATGGTAAGTCTAGGTACCATCTGTCACTATACAAAGATATTAGATCATTATTGACTACACACCCCTCACTGTACATTTCATCCTCATAACTCACTTATTTTGTAGCTGGAAGTTTGTACCTCTTAATCTCCCTCACTTATTTCTCTCATCCTCTCACCCCTCTGGCAACCGCCCGTTTGTTCTCTATATTTGTGACTCTGTTTCTATTTTGTTGTTTGTTCATTTGTTCTTTAGATTTCACACATAAGTGAAATCATATGGTATTTGTCTTTCTCTATTTTACACACACACACACACACACACACACACGTACTTTATCCTGTCTTCTATTCACGGGAATTTAAGTTGCTTCCCTATCTTGGCCATCGTAAATAATGTTACAATGAACATAGGAGGACATATACCTTCTCAAATTAGTGTTTCTGTTTTCTTTGGACAAATACCCAGGAATGGACTTGCTGAATCATACTGGAGTTCCAATTTTAATTTTTTAAGGAAACTCCATACTGTTTTCTGTAGTGGCTGCACCAATTTACATTTCCACTAACAGTGCACAAGGGTTTCCTTTTCACCACGTCCTCCTCAACACTTCTTATTTCTTATTTGTTTAATAAGAGCCATTCTGACATGTGTGAGGTGATATCTCCTTGTAGTTTTGATTTGCATTTCCCTGATGATTAATGATGCTGAGCATCTTTTCTTTTGTCTATTGTCTGTCTTCTTTGAAAACATGTCTATTCCATTTTGGCCATTTTTTAAAAGTTTTTTTTTAATGTTGTTGTTGTTGTTAAAATGTATGAGTTATTTGTATATTCTGGGTATTAACCCCTTACCAGATATATCATTTGCAAATAGTTTCTCTCATTCAGTAGGCAGCCTTTTTGTTTTGTTGGTAGTTTCCTTCACCATGCAAAAGATTTTCATGTAACTTCCTTTGTTTATGTTTGCTTTTATTGACCTTGTCTGGGGAGACAAATCCATAAAAAAAATATTGCTAAGACAGATGTCAAAGGCATACTGCCTATGTTTTCTTCTAGGAATTTTATGGTTTTGGGTTTTACATTTAAGCCTTTAATCCATTTTGAGTTTTATTTTTGTATATAGTGTGAGAAAGTAGTCCACTTTGATTCTTTTGTATGTAGCTTTCCAGTTTGCTTAACACCATTTATTGAAGAGGCTATCTTTTTCCCATTGTGTATTCTTGCCTCTTTTGCTGTAGATTAGTTAACCATATAAGTGTGCATTACTTCTAGGCTCTCTATTCTGTTTCGTTGACCTATTTGTCTGTTTTTGTGCCAGTACCATACTGTATTGATAACTGTAGATTTGTATTATAGTTTGAAATCAGGGAGAGTGGTATCTCCAGCTTCATTTTTATTTCTCAAGATTGTTTTTGGTATTATGTGTTTCCATACAAATTTTAGAATTATTTGTCCTAGTTCTGTGAAAAATGCCTTTGGTATTTTGATAGAGATTGCACTGACTCTCTAGATTACCTTGGGTATTATGGCCATTTTAACAGTATTAATTCTTCCAATCCATAAGGTACATCTTTCCATTTGTTTCTGTCATGTTCAATTTCTTTCATCAGTGTCTTAGAGTTTTCTGAGTACAGGTCTTTAAGCTCCTTCATTAGATTTATTCCTAGGTATTATATTATTTTAGATGCAGTTTTGAATGAGGTTATTTTCTTAAGTTCTTTTTTTGATAGTTCATTGTTAGTGTATAGAAATGCAAAATATTTCTATATATTAATTTTGTATCCTTTAGCTTTACTGAATTCATCGAAGAGTTACGGATTTTGGTGGCATCCTTAGGATTTTCTATATACAGTTTCATGTCATCTGTAAAAAGTAACAGCTTTCTTTTTTCCTTTCCAATTTGGATTACTTCTATTTCTTTTTCTTTCTGATTGCTGTGGCTAGGACTTCCAATATTATGTTGAATAAAAGTGGTGAGAGTGGGCATCCTTGTCTTGTTCCTGATCTTAGAGAAAATGCTTTTAACTTTTCACTGTTGAGTATGATGTGAGCTGTGGTCTTATTATATATATGGCTATTATTATACTTAAGTATGTTCCCTCTATACCTACTCTGTTGAGAGATTTTTTCATAAATGGGTACTGAATTTTGTCAAAATCTTTTTCAGCATCTATTGAGCTGATCATATACATTTTATTCTTCAATTTGTTAATGTGCTGTATCACAGATTGGTTGCAAATACTGAACTATCCTTGCATCCCTGGGATAAATCCCACTTGATTATGGTGTATGATTCTTTTATTGTATTGTTGAATTCAATTTACTAATATTTTTTTGAGGATTTTTGCATCTATGTTCATCTGTGATATTGGCTTGCAATTTTCTTTTTTGTGCTGTCTTTGTCTGGTTTTGGTATCAGGGTGATAGTGGCCTCCTAGAATGAGTTAGGAAGTCTTCCTTCCTCTGCAATGTTTTGGAATAGTTTGAGAAGGATTGGTGTTAACTCTTCTTTAAATGTTTGGTAGTATTCACCTGTGAAGCTGTCTGATCCTAGGCTTTTGTTTGTTGGGAGTTTTTTTGTTTTTTTTCAATTACCAATTCAATTTCATTACTGGTAATTGGTCTGTTCATATTTTTTATTTCTTCCTGATTCGGTCTTGGGAAATTGTACATTTCTGGGAATTTGTCCATTTCTCCTCGGTTTTGCATTTTATTGATGTATAAGTGTTGGTAGTAATCTCTTATGTTTCTTTGTACTTCTGTGGTGTCAGCTGTAACTTCTGCTCTTTCAGTTTTGATTTTATTTTTCTGGGTCCTCTCTTTTCTCCATGAGTCTGGCTAAAGTTTTATCAATTTTGTTTATCTTTCAATGAAGCAGCTCTTAGTATTTTCATTGATCTTTTCTAATCTTTTAGTCATTATTTTATTTATTTCTGCTCTGATCTTTATTATTTCTCTCCTTCTAATAACTTTGGGTTTGTTTGCTTTTCTTTTTCTAGTCCCTTTAGTTGTAAGGTTAGGTTGTTCATTTGAGATTTTTCTTGTGTCCTGAGGTAGGCTTGTATTGCTATAAACTTCCCTCTTAGAACTGCATTTGCTGTGTCCCATAGATTTTGGATTGTTGTGTTTTTGTTTTCATTTATCTCCAGGTATTTTTTTATTACTTTTTATAGCCACATTTTTATTAGGTATGAATAAAGGTTTTACTCTCAGCAAGAAGATGCCTATAATATGTCCTCTGAAAGGCTCCATGGGTCTTGGATAGGGTTCAGATATACCTCAGTCTTGGCGTTTTTTAACTTCATATATAATAATATCCTGGTAGATGGATTTCTATTGAAATACACATAATTGATAAAGCATCACCCTATCTACAAAAATTTCCTCCTAAACAAGAGTCAAAATTTAAATATCCCTGTGGCTATTTCAGAGTTGATGCTGGTACATCAGTTATGTGTTCCATGTTCTCAAATAAATGTATGAGTTAGATCTATACAAGATGGGTTATGTTTAGAATATTTCTCCTTGGTGTGGTGAATTTTGAATGTGTCAAGGCATCCCTGATCTTTTAAAAGTCAGGATACTAGAGGGATCTGGCCCAATAGATGCTTGAATTTTATTTAGGACAATTCAACAGGGGCATCTGTATCAGTTGATTATCATCCGGACAGATGATTGAAATAATTCCTAATTAGAAAATTCAGGGAGGACATTCGGCCACTGGAAGAGTGGAGTGATGTGAAGGCACAACTCATGACCTAGTCTGGTCCGTTGTGACTGGAAATAAGGGTAATCCCCATTAATTTTCTTGCCTGAAACTTAGAATCATGTAGAATTTTTCACTATTGTTTCATGCTGTGCAACATGGCCACCTGAGGACTACCAAGAAAAAAATAGTTTATGAAATGCAAGTTAATGTTAATCATTGTGTTGGGGTGTGGAACGTGCATTTTCATTTAATTGAATAAAATTAATTTTCTTGTACTTTGCAGTAATTTGTATAATAATAACCAGTCCATGTTTAAAAAAAAAAAAAATCACTGTAAATTTTTTTAACTTTGAGGAAAATGGTGATTCTATCCTTAGTCAGAAAGCACAAACTTCACACAGGACCTCAAAACAAATCTGTGTACGTTTGCATTGAGAAACTTAATATGTTCACTTAGATTAATCTGAGTTCTTAAATTATTTCTGACGTTCTACATTAATTTTAATCATTTTCCTTAGTGATTGAAATGTAATAATTTAATCTTATGTAATTTTCATGCTTACTAGACTCCTGGGGAAATTCTGTATATGAATTTTAGTCGTTTCATTAGTAACACACACCTAAATGTTAGTTGCGAGTGTCTAGCAATATACTGTCTTTTCTTTACCATGGTCTTAAAGAAGTGTGTGTTCTGCTAGAATATTAAGCATGCAGTTGAGTTTGTAAGTAACTGCTACTCTCTTTGTGTTATCATTGATATTAATTGCAATTTCAAAACTGTCTGGGGTAGGCCCTCTATGGTAATATCTTCCAGACATTTTAGCATGCCTCTTAAATTTCACTAATCATCTTGTTACAGTGGCTTCTATTTATCTAGTGTATGGTA
Source organism: Monodon monoceros (assembly GCF_005190385.1). Taxonomy (NCBI): domain Eukaryota; kingdom Metazoa; phylum Chordata; class Mammalia; order Artiodactyla; family Monodontidae; genus Monodon; species Monodon monoceros. Next base: position 24,395,411 of record NW_021703767.1, on the reverse strand, counting down.
GAGGGAAACTGTGAAATGCACTGAACTACTATGAACTAACAATAACTTAATATGTGAAATAAAGGAAAAAAGTAAACAATTATTTTTAATATATCAACTGTTAGATTCACAAAAACAAAATTTTTCTTTGCTTGTGATACTACAAGTTGGCCATAATATCTGGAAATTCAGGTGAAACTATTTATATATACATATCATATAAATATTATAAAATTTATAATATTAATTAATATAAATAGAAATAATATGAATATATTATATACAATGATTTTATATATTATATACATAAAATATGGTTTATTGACATTTTAACACAATACATCAATACATTATATATTCCATATATGATTAACATGTGTTCTTTCATTAGAAACACATAATTCAATCATGTGTTGCACCTGTGCATATATGCACCTATGATGTGTACCCTCAGAGGATCTGTTCTCTGACTTTCATTGCATAAACCTGTGTCTTTAGCATAACTGGAAAAAGTAATCAAGGAGTTTCAAGTAGATTTAAAAAAAAAAAAAACTAATATCAATGTTTTTAGAATTTCAGGCAATTATATTTTAACTTACTTTTCATAAAATTAAAAAAAATAAGTTAAATTATTACTAGGCCAATATCAAATATGACACTAACAGCCCATTTTAAAATATTTTGGTAATTTTCTGCAAAGTACTAAGAGTTCTATCATATAGTAACATCATAAACACCAAATTCAATATTCAATATGAGTTGAATAATGCTGTTCTTGTCAAAAGGAATTCAGTGTTGAAATGCTCTTATTTCAGAGTGGTAACAAAAATAGTTATTTATAATATTTTATGTTACTAATTAGCTATGACAGTTATCTTCCAATAAAATCCAATTTCCCAGCGTAAGTTGCATTTATTATTTTTTGTGCACTCAATATGTTGACCCCTTAGTTCTACTTCCACTGAGTAGGAATTTGGAGATCTCTCTTTCTCCATATTTGGCTGATACATTTTTGGTGGGGATCCATCTTACAAATTCAGATCTACAAGAAACAGTTTATGTTATTCCCTTGACTACAGTGATTGCTTCATGTATCGTCACATAAACCAATCAAAGCAAAATGATTCAATAAGATTCTTGATGAGAACTCTTTGTAAGAGACTTATTGTTTTCCCTAATACACTACACATAAAAGTTGCAAGGGCTGAAGTTGAGTCTGCTGTATTTTTACCTGATAATAAAACTATCATAGTGGAAAGCAATGCTGAGAGATGGATAGAAACTTACTCATAACAACAAAATTGAGCCCTGAAGCCAGCCATGACTTATGCCAGCCTACCCAGTGAAAATTTCAATGTACGTGGAAAGAAATTTCCTTTTTGCCTAGCCCGATTAACATTACTTTTCATTTGTTTGGTAAGCAAAAAGCAGAAACTGACACACTTGGCTGGATTTACCATCCCTTCAAAGAGTCTCCTGCTCAGGGAATTAGCTAATATTGGAAGACTGGTCAATGGGTTCGTAGGTAGGGTGGTCAATAATTATGGGTTGAAAACCAGAGCTAAGACAATGAGCTTCCATTGACTATCAAATTGATACTTAAAAGAAAAATAAAAGTTTTCTTCTTGAAGTGTGGATCAGAGAAAAACAGGCCCATACAGAGAATCTAATGAAATGTAATTATGGAGCATGAGGATTGAGACTTTTCAACCTGCTGTGTATGCCAAGTCCTGCATTCCTGTGATCTGCCCTTACCATGGTTCTTGTTCTTCATAAGGATAGATTTCAGCTTTTTCTCTGCATGGCTAGATAAACTTCTATTTTTTTAGGGAACTAACCAGTCTGCTCAGGAAACAAATTATTAAAAAATTAAAATATTTCATTTTGATACCATATGGATTTAGATTTTCCAGACATATTTTTTACATTAGGTCATTGAAATAATATTATCAATACCCTTATTTTTCATCATTTTATTATTCCGACTTGAAGATTATTTGGGCATCGTGGTGATGGTTACATGAGTGTAGGCCTTTGTCAAAATTCATAAACATATATACTACAGAAGAATTTAATTTTAATAAGTGCAAATTATACCTAAATAAAAATGTATACTGGAAAAATTGCACAGGTGGTCATCATCATCATAGTCATCATCACTTCACTGTTGTCCTCATAATTTCCCTCCAGTGAGAAGACGAAGGGTGGGTTAAAGTATAAATGATGCAAAATGGCAGAATAATTATAACTGTTGAAGCTGAGTGATGGATACATGAAGGTTCATTATAATGTTGGTTTAACTTAATTTATATATGTTTTGATTTTTCCATAATAAAAGTTAAAAAATAGCAAAATAGACACACACACACACACCACACAAAAATGTTATTTGAAGATTGCACAAGAAATTATCAAAACTAGACAGATGCCAATCTCAAAGTTTTCCTTCACATTCTACAGATTATTTGCCCAAGCTACAGACAAATTTGTCTAAAATTCATCAAAATCTAGTAATATACCTATTGAGGGATGAGGCAAGTCTTCATTTTGGGCAACGGTACGAAAACATATAAAATGACAAGCAAATTACTTTTATAGGTGTCTAGGGAAAAACTAGTAACATAATAGAATGGGGAAAGTTGAGCAAATTTAGAATCTAAAAGTTTGTGTTTGATTCTATCACTTAACCAGCTGTGTGAGTTTATGGAAGTAATTTAACCTCTCTGAGGCCCAGTTTCATCAATAAAATGTCAATGAAACACTTGACTCATTAGGTTGTTTTGAGGAACATTTGGAATAATGCATGCAAGAGCTATTTGTAAAACTGAAGTCATAGTTATTATTCACTCCTATTTTGTGTCTTAGAAACTTTTTTGAATAGATGTGCATAACCAGCAACTCACTCACTTATTCTGTAATTTGTAAAGAATTCAAAATGTTGGAAAGTGTCATCTCTTTTATCTAATATTTTTCTTTTTGATTTTGTAGTTCACAGACAGCAGCAGTCAATTACTACCCTAGCTCCAAATGCTTTAATAAAATCATTCTGTATGCTCAGAACAAATAACAACTTGAAGAGAGAAATAAATTGATTAAAATATGGCACAGCACAAAGTATTTTATAAAAGTACATAGACTGCATTGTCCAATACTTCAATCTACTTATTTCGCTGATAATGCATTAAGAGAAGAATGCTTTCCTTTGTAAAACATGCACATACATCATTGATTTTGTAAATTGTATATCTTAGTAAGGAATAGATTATAGATAGCTTTGGGGGAGATAGCTGTGATGTTGAAAAACAGATGAACTTGGTGTCAGAACACTTTGGCTGAGATCTTTACTCTTCTAATTGCTAATTATTTGACCTCGAATATTCACCTGCTTTTCAGAGTGTTAAGTCCATGATATTCAGAACAGTAATTATATTTACTACTTCAACCTTTGCTACTCCAAGGACCGTGACACATTTTTTAAAACTAATAAATATAAGTATCTCCTCTATAATATATATTTATTTAATTCAATGGATATAAATACATTAATGAAAAATTCATTTTTGCTTTTATCTCCTTTAGAAATGACTTTATTTTAATCTGAAAATAACATATTTTGACAAATTATATCAGGTTTTAACAACGAGATTTCTCATGACAAAGAATAGATAAATACTCTAATTGTGGTCTCTATCTTCTGTGATTATAAAATTTAAAAATTTCCCCTAGCTTTGCTACAGTAAAAGTATTTTTCTTGAGCAAAATTTTGTTAAAGAATTACTTTAACTTTTGATCAATGTATATCCCATATTTCAAAAAGCCCCAAGTTATTATGCTATTAAAATGAATATGCTTATAAAATTATGTTAATACATAGAATATATATTAATATAAAGGATAGGTATATGTTTCTGCCTTTGCCTATCATTATTATGTAATTTCCCATATATAAAAAAGTCACTTGACTTCTGTGATATAAAAAAGCACCTATAGGAAATATATTTATATTTTATTTGGTCATAATAATTTACCTTAAAGATGAAATACTTTTAATAAATGTAGTGCTGCCAATAGATAGAAAGGTATAGATAGAGATAACTCATTCCCATTAGCAATTTTTTAAAAAAAAATTCCACAAAACTGGTGAACGTTTATGCATGGAGATGAAAGCTTCCGAACAAATACCAATAATTTTAGTTTTAAGGTGATATATGTTTTTATTTCAAATTAAATGATTAAAAATAGTATCAAAAATGCACAGCAACGTCTACTATATAGTGCATCTTTGACTGTATCATCATGTTGATAATAAAAACAGAAACAACTTATTTTTGTTAAAAATTTATTTTTGATAAATAGCCATAAAGACACAAGATGGCAGTACTAGTCTTTATGAGTTCTGGAAATATGGCAACGTATATAAAAACTTTTAATGCATTTTTTTTCTTCTTGGTATTTGTTTGGAAGCTTTCATCTCCATGCATAAACGTTCAACAGTTTTGTGGAATTTTTTTTTTTTAAATTGCGAATGGGAATGCGTTATCTCTATCTATACCTATCTTTCTATCTATTGGCAGCACTGCATTTATTAAAAGTATTTCATCTTTAAGAAACTTCAGTTTCCTCTTCTATATAATGAGCATGTTGATCTAGATAACCTTTAAATTTCTTCCACTTCTGGATATTTATAGCATTTATGAAATCAGGAGTTGTACATTTCAAATGAACCTTGCTATATCTTAATAATTAAATGTATTCAGAATTGGAGATAGCAATGCCAGCGTGCTTCCTTCTTGTTCAGTGGTTGAGTAAGGGTCAGTGGTGGCTATGACTATTCATATTTCAATAGATTTGGAATATCTGGATCCCCCTAACTTTCATGTAAAGAGCAAACATATTTATTATCATTTAGCATTTTAATGACCATTGTTAGGCAGTCTATGTTAAAGAATACATGATATACCATTATATATATTTTAAATAAATTTATTTATTTTTGGCTGTGTTAGGTCTTTGTTGCTGCACGCGGGCTTTCTCTAGTTGCAGTGCGTGGGCTTCTCATTGCAGTGGCTTCTCTTGTTGTGGAGCACGGGCTCTAGGTGCACAGGCTTCAGCAGTTGTGGCACATGGGCTCAGTAGTTGTGGCTCACGGGCTTAGTTGCTCCGTGGCATGAAGGATCTTCCCAGACCAGGGCTTGAACCTGTGTCCCCTGCATTGGCAGGCAGATTCCTAACCACTGTGCCACCAGGGAAGTCCTATACCATTATGTTTTAATAAAAAGTGCCAGGCATGGAATCTGCCAACTTCCCATTTTCCCATCCTCAAATAACTTTCTCTCTAGTTCTGCTGATTTTAGAGGAATTGAGGACAGTTTTCTTTTTCCAGTGGTAGTATGGTAGCATTTTATTCATTTGTTTCTGTTTTTTGGGTTTTTTTCTTCAGGAAATGTAGGCTTGGGGTTTTCTCTGTCTCAGTCTGTTTGGGCTGCTGTAACGAAATACCACAGACTGGAGTGGCTTATAAACAACAGATATTTATTTCTCACAGTTCTAGACATTGGTAGCCTAAGATCAAGGCAACTGCAGATTTGGTGTCTAGTGAGGAATTGCTTCCTGGTTCATAGACAGCTGTCTTTTTGTTGTATCCTCACATGGTGGAAGAAGCGAGGGAACTCGCTGGGGTCTCTTTTATTAGGGCACTGATCCCATTCATAAGGGCTACACCCTTATAAGCTATCACCTTCCAAGGGCCCTACCTTCAAATACCATGTCACTGGGGAACAGGATTTAACATATGAATTTGGGACACAAACATTCAGTCTGTAGCATTTTCTATTCCTACATTTTTCATCTCAATTTGATATACCCTCCACCTATTCTGTAACTGAGCAAACCACTTTAAGAAAACAGCTCCACCATGGCCCCACGGCTACAATGCCTGTATCCACATAGACCGAGCAGAGAAGACTACATGCAGTCTGACCCAAGTGTTTGTGTAGCACCCTGTAATCCTCTCAGGGATATGACAGATAGGCAGTCTTGTGAAGAACTGTGACAGGGCTATTTCCCTTTCACTTCTCCAACTTGTGGGAGAAAGCAGGGTTTCTCATTAATCTCCCTGGTTCCAGTGAGCCAGGGAGCTTTCCACCTCATCCTCCTTAGCGTACAGCTGCAGGCTATAAAGCTGCTTAGCTGCAGTATAGAATCTGCTTCTCCATGACAGAGTTGTCACCTCTATCTGCCTCTTCCAGTTATAGGAAGCTGACACCATGCAGATCTTGCTTATTTTTTTCTCAATCCATCTGCGCTCATTGTATAGTTACAGGACAAATCTATGGAAGTATGACAAGACAGCCTAGCAGCTGCAGTTATTTTCTGCTCTTTAGGGACAACTTCATTACCTCCAAATGACATGTCAGGGAATCCAGACACTTTAAGAACTCCATGAGATTTTATATGGTAGAAAAAGTAAAAAATTAGCAACATCACTCTCACTTTTATTTTGTCATTAAATCATCTATGATAATAATTCTATAGTATTTTCCTCTTTTGAGCAAAAGACACAGTTCTGTACTATCATATTTTAAATCTTTACATGATCTTTTTGTTACTGCTAGAAGCCATTCTATTTTCTGCCTTCATGTTACTGAAATGCTTCGTAACTAGCAGTAGTCACCAACTTCATTATGTCTTTTTACCCTTTCTAGCTCTTAGACTCTGAAACATAAGTTCTAAATTTACATTCCGATGAAAACAGACTTTTACCATTTTGCAGGTTCTACTGCAAATGAGTTTCTTCAGTACTCATCCTACTTAAACTGCAGCATTTTGTACTTTGACCAGATTTTAAAAAGCTCCTTCTAGATATTTAATGACACTCTAATCACTATATTGTCCCTTATTTAACAAAATCCTCCCTTACTTTCCACTAGTTTCTCTTCCTTTTTACATTTTTCTCAGTGTTTTTAAAAAGATTTGGTTCTCAGGCCTTTACCTTCCTGTTCATGTGCTACACTTTGGAGATACTTAGCATATTCTTACCTTCCAGAAAAAGGGAAGGAAAGTCACTTTCAGAGTGTATAATAAATGTCTTATGTCACATATTATACAAACTATAGGTAATTATTATGCAAGGTGGTCTTTATACTTGAGGACCAAGTAAAGAGGAAACTTTTGTCTACCCACTTGTCTGAAATAGCAACAACAAAGACACAATATATAAAACACTTGTCTTCAAAACACCAGGTATCAGTGATATTTGAGAGGTAGAGAAAATATAGGTCAACTATTTCAGATTACAATCTTGACAGTTTCCAGGCTATGACATGAGAAGGATGAATGCAGGCGGAACCCTGTAGATCCTGTGAGTTGAGAAGATGGAGATCACATTTTGAGAAGAACAAGGGAACTAGAGGTCAGAGGACAGAATAAAAGTTCTCTAGAGCTATGCAGAGGTTGCTCCTCAAGAGTTCAACAGACTACTTACTAATCAGTGAATATGTGTGAAGAAACTACCTGAGGCTAAGAAAATAACTGTTGGAAGGGACTAGAGGAAACTTACCTGATGCTTACACAAGCACTGGGAACAGCCCTGTTCCCAACATCTTGAGTGGAAAACCTCACAATTTATGGGGTTTTAGATATAGTAGTCAGCAATATCTTGCCTTACTAGTGGGGAAAAAAATAGTCTTAGACTAAGCACTACTTTGGTCCTGCCTTACAAATTTTAAAAGCAACACCTAAATGGACCAAACTGTCTACAAGAAAAAAAAGGAAAAAGGAACTGTAGCCAAAGATCAAGTAGGAATATATATAAAAATATCTGGCAACCAAAAGGCAAAATTCACAATTAAAAGAAGCATAAAAACACAACTGGTAATAAGGAGGAAAATTAAACAATTCAATCCAGGTGAGAACTGACAAAGAGGTTAAAATTAGTAGACACAAGTCAACAAAATAGTTACTATAAATGTATTTCATATGTTCAAAAGTTTAGAAGAGACATGAACAATGTAAAACAAGGAAAAGAAAAGAAAGCTAAAGTGGAATTTATAGAGACTAAAAACTACAATGTCTAAGATGAAGCATTCACTAGATGGGTATAATGGCATACTCTACACTGAAAAAGATAAAGATTAATGAATCTGAATTCACAAGAGTAAACACGATTCAAAATTATATATATATATATATATATATATATATGTATATATATATTTAAGGTTATATATATATAAAATCTTAATGAAAATTACCCATAAGCTTGTGTGAAAATTTCAAGCGGCCAAATATGCATGTAGTTAGAGTCACTGAAGGAGAAAGGGTAGAAATAATACATGCTGAAATGATGGTTGATGATTTTCCAGTTTGATAAAAACTATAAACCAACAGATCTAGGAAGTTCAAGGAAACCCATCCAATTAAAAAAAAATGGACAGGGCTTCCCTGGTGGCGCAGTGGTTGAGAGTCCGCCTGCCGATGCAGGGGACACGGGTTCGTGCCCCGGTCCAGGAAGATCCCACGTGCCGCGGAGTGGCTAGGCCCGTGAGCCATGGCCGCTAAGCCTGCACGTCCGGAGCCTGTGCTCCACAACGGGAGAGGCCACGGCAGTGACAGGCCCGTGTACCGCAAAAAAAAAAAAAAAAAAGGAAAAAATATTTTAACAGAATCTTTACCAAAGACAAAATATGGACTGCAAGTAGATACATGAAAAAAATGCTAAGTATCATCAGTCTTTAGGGAAATGAAGATCAAAACAACAATGAGATAACATTAGACACCCATTCAATTGGTTAAAATGAAAGGATCTGACCCTACCAAGTGATGTAGAGATTGTGCAGGAACTACTGGTGAACAAATAAAATGATATATCCACTTTGGAAAAAAAATTGATAATCCCTTTAAAAAGTCAAATATAAAATATACACATACTACATGGTTGTGGCATTCCACTAGTAGGTATTTATCCAAGAGAAATGAAAGCATATGTCCATATAAGACTTGTATACAAATGTTCATGTTCACAGCAGCCTTATTTCTAATGGCCTAAAACATAAATAACCCAAATATACATAATCAAGTGAATGGATAAACAAATGTTAATGTATTAGTACAATATAATACTACTCAGTAATAATTAAAAGTAACCTACTGATTTATGCATGGATGTGGAAGAATCTAAAAATAATCATGTTAAGTACAAAAAGTCAGATAAAAGAGTGCACACTGCATGATTGCAATTAAATAACTTCTAGATAATTCAATTTATTCTATCCTGTAGAAACAGATTAGTGGTTGCTTGAGGATGGAAGGGAATGGGGGCTAAGAACAGGGGAGAGAAAAGGCAAGGGGCATGAGAAAACATGCGATTGATGGCTATGTTCACAATCTGGAATTGTAGTGGTTTCATATGGCAAAATTTACACATTATGTATTTTAAATATGAGTAGTGTTAATAGTATGTCAAAAGAACCATAGAAAAAGACTTGAAGATCCTCTTTTTGCCATCTGACTAAAGAAATACTTTTAGAATTTCCTGGGGAGAAACAGATAAAATAGTAACAAAAAAACTCATCGCTAGGTTTTCTTTCAATTGACAGTCACTGGCATTTGACCTCATGTAAACCAAACAATTCACATCACCTGATAAATGAATTTATTCAGTCAAAATTTATTTTAAAATGCAACATGCTATGTGGGGATAGAAAAACAAAACACTGTAGAAATGCTTATTTTGAGAGAGCTCACAACTTACTTGTTTTCACTAAAACCAGGTCTGATTTGCTCCTCAGAGAGAGTTCTCTCTCCTTCTTTTTCCTTCTGGTTTTGCATACCTACTAATACTCTTCCCTTTCCTGCATCTAATCTGACATTTTTACCTTTTATTTTCTACTCTTCCCTGTGATTTACACTTGTGAATACAGCTCATTTATTCTGGCTACTCCTCTGCTTTCCAGAGTCTAACTTCAGGACCCCCTAGGAAGAATGGGGTTAGTTAGTGACGATTTGTGATTTCACGAATTCCAGGTTGCTCAAGCCAAATTGAAGTTAGAAAACTAAAGAAGTCAAAAGCTATATTTCACTCTTTTTTCCTTTGTCCAATGCTGTGTCTCTAACAATTTGGGCCATTTTAATTTATACTAACTTGCACTTTTAGGTAGCATGCAATAATAGCAAACAGTCTACACCTAATCAGTGTTTTATTTTGTGTGCATCACATCCCGTACTAAGCCATCCTCTAAAACTTTATCAAATAAGAGCTATCATTTCTCTGACTTTACACAGGAGGAAATTGAGGCATGCAGAGGTGAAGTAACTTGCCCAGTCTGTAGAGATCAAGGCAGCCTAACTCCACAGTGTGTGTACGTGTGGAACGCACTGGGAGAAAAGAGCTGATTCACACAATTCCAGTAATTCAGAGAAGCAGGAACAGATCTACACGATAGTCTTTATTTTCTTATTTCCTATACCTGAAGACTCCACCTCAAAGAATTATTTTCCAGACTTGCTTGGTCTTTGCAATTCCATCATATAGTAAAGAGAGAAGAGTGAAAAGGCACTGTGGTAGCAGAGAGGAAAACAAGCAAATCCTCATTTGTGAAATTGTTATTCAATTGAAAATGCTAATTCCAAAGAAAACTAAAGATAATAGGATAAAAAATGTGTGTTTGAGTACAAATGACTGCTGTATTCTTCAAACACAAAAAGCAGAAGAACAGTGATTTTTGAGAAATCCAACAAATAAATATGGGTGCTAGCCAATTGAGAAGGCAACAGAAAGCAGTAATTGGAAAAATTCTTGCCTTCCAGAACTACCCATTCACTTAAAAATTATTATCTAGCAGAACAACAACCCCCCCCAAAACCTGAGAGAAATAATTAAAATTCCTGGTTACCGTGGGTTTCTTTTTTGTATCAAGGTTCATATGGGAAGGTTAAAGTCAATTTAAAGTAAAGAGCAGAGCTAAATGGCCCTGATTCAGTGGGAACTTTGAAAAGGTATGGAAGCTTTAAAAAAAGTCATCATAATTCTCTGAATCGCAGGTATTTTCTCTTTAGGCAGCCTGCCAAAGCTCTTTCATGCCAGTGAAAGTAAGCTATGTGTGCTACTTTTCGATGGTATCACCCATGATAAACCTTAAATGGTAAGGGAGTTCATTTCAGATACAAATCTGAAGCTAACTTATCCAACATACCTGGTCAGAAAATCTTGCTGTAAATCTTTCAAAAACAAGATAACTTATGAGATTTTTAGTAATCCTGGATTGTGTCTAGGGAGAAAATGTGACATGAGCAGTTATCTCTATTGTTTCAGCTAAGACTAGGAAATGCAGGACCCAGGGAAATATAAATCCACATGTGAGGAAGAATACCAACTCTTCCCAGAGTCCACGATGGAAGAAGGATTAAAATCTGTGTGCTTAGTGAAGTTAAAATTTTATTTAGCTTAAGGAGTTTCCACTTTTACTAAATTCATTGCCTGAAATATTAGAATTTAAAGGCTGAAAATATGAATAATTCAATCCCATTATGATTATTTTTTTCAAAATCAAGATCTGATCTACAGTCTTATTTTCTCTTATTTTCTAGAGGAGGTGAGTAAAAAGGTAGTGCATATTTTAAAAGTGTCATTTGACCCTTCTAGTGATCTAGGTAAGCTAACCGGACCAAAAAAAAAGAGGGGTTAGTCTCAAAAACTAAAGCTGAAACAAGATATTTTCAAGAAATGAACTCATTTTGCACTATTTTTTCTTTTGCATTACAGTCACTTGGCATAGCAGACTTTTAAAGAAGATTTCAATGGGCATGGATGTTTTAGGAATACTGAATAATGTAATAGTTGGCTAAAACATATTTAAATTCTTTGGAGATAATATTTAAATGATATTCAAACACAGCTTTGCTAACATAGATGGGCCTCCCTCTCCAAGAGAAAAGCAAAAATTTCTAAGTCCTAGCTCAGCTTTTAGATTTATTACATAATTATGAACAAGTTATCTTCTTCTTCCTGCTCTCTTCCTGAGACATTTTGGGCAAAACGCTAAATCTCTCTTGACCTCAGTTTAGCATCTATAAAATGTGAGGGTTGGAGCAGATTATCTCTGTGTCTTGTAACCGTAAAATTACATGCCCTGAATTATTTCTCCATTTTTTTCAGTTCCCCATACCGACATGAAGACCTTAAAAAATGAGTAGCACTTACTGTATGCTAGGCCATTTAATATTATTCATGAAAGTAGAAACAATAAAATTCCCAGCCTTTTTAAAACTCAATTTTATAGATAAGGATACTGAAACTCTTTAACACCTTGCCCAGCCTCATACAGATAATTAAGCCTAGGACAGCAATTTAGTTTCAGGCTGATTTGAATAAAAACCTCATACACTTCCACTGACTACACCATATCCAACTGAGTCCATAATATTTCATATCTTTGCTATTTTAAAAGTGCTTTTTAAAATATTGGTATATGTGCTTTGTAATTATATCCTTTGAGCCAAATATACTTGAGGAATTTAAAAGATTTTGTATACCTCTGTTAAAGAATCATAATGTTGACTAGAAGAAAAAACATAAGACAAAGGAGACTGTGACTCTGATAAGTCAAGAAATAACATGTAGAAGCAAGTTAACCTAGACTTAGCAGCCCAATCCAATCACACCCTCCAAAGCACACAGGTTCACTTTTGAAACAAGCTAAATGTCAAGTTCCAAGTAAAATGATGGCATAAGGGTTAGACTATCCAGAATTTATCTAACGACATAAACTTGTTAAGGTTTAGAAGTAAAAGCTCCAAAAACTTCGAAATTAAAAAAGAATTGTACAATAATAATAGCATAATATTGGAGCATAAGAAAATGGTGCAGTTTGTGCCATCCTGTCAAAAGGAGATGGTTAGATGATGGATTAAAGAAATCAAATTATCACTCTCAATATCAATGGCATCCCTGGAGGAAATCCTTTTGGTGGGATAAGGAGAAGAGATAGATATCAATGTTATTTATTTTTTTAAGGAAGGAGGGATTAAATCTAAGGAGTATAAACATTTAGCATTAAACAAGATTTAGAAGAGAGTATAAACTCTCCACTGACTTTCTGTATGTCTGTGTGGCATACTCTAAATTCTCATACATCTTTTTTTGTATATACAACTTTTAATAACCATTATTAGATAACTTTAGGGCGGGAGTTTTAGTCATTTTTTTTGTCTTAGGACCTTAATTTACATCTAGTTTCTATACATTCAATAAACAATTTAATTTAACAGTGATTTCCTTAATTAAAAATGAGGTACAACAGTAAAAAAATGCAGAAAAGAAGTCACCACTGTTAAAATTTCCTTGCCATCCATGTGTATCAGTTACCTACTGAAACAATGATGCTATGTAAGAAAATATCCTAAGTGTCAGTGGTTAAAAAGAAAAAAATATTTAATTCAGTAATTTTTCTCAGGTCAGCTGAATGTGGCTGCTCTAGACTGAGCAGAGATGGACCTGATTACAGTAAGCTGTGGGTTGGCTCCGGGTTAGCTCCATGCGTCTGTCATGCACCTTGATCTAGCAGGTTACACAATGCATGTCCTTATCATGAGAGCAGAAGAACAAGAGCAGGCAAGCAGAAACACAGGATTCCTTTTAAGGAAATCACACACTATCATTTCCATCCATATTCTATTGACCTACGAGGCTAAGCCCTACACTCTTTTTTTCTAATATAAATCTCATAAAGTTAGTTTAGCAAGAACTTTATTTTGTCAAGATTAATGTAGGTGGAATATCTAAACACATATTTTTAATTAAATTCAGGGAAAATGTTTTATAATTTCCATTTATAAATCTTTTGATTGTAAGATAAACAGTTTTATTTTTCCTTTTCAATAGACAAAAGGATAAATTATTTCAATAAATAGTCTGTTCTTCCATTAGAAAGAGACTGCCATATACATAGTTAATGTATGAGAATGAGGCTTCACCATCCTGTAAATTTAATAATTAAATCATCCTTCTATGGTAGCAATGACCATAAATGTTTCAGTTTTATTATTGGCAATGTTAATTTTAAATATGTGAAGTCATTTGTGCTTTTTTTCCATGATGTAAGCTGTAGTTCTCTTCTTGAGGGTTTGCTACAGTTTATTTATTTCTCAGCATATATATCCATCCCCAGGTTATACAGAATTTGGTTGACTAAAATTAATAACTACTTGATATGACCAGAAATTTATTTCTACATGTAGTCATCAGCTTACATTTTTAACAGTAGTCTGTACTGTAGGAAGAAAGGTTTTGGAGACAAATGAAAACGTTGGAAATTTCTGTATACTAAAAGTGAAAGTGTGTGTGTGTGTGTGTGTGTGTGCGCATGTATTACTCCTCCTTTCTTTTTAAATAAACTGGACATTATATTTTATGATCAAATATTTTATTGTTCACTTTACTAAACTTCACTAATGTCTGTCAAATTTCCCCTCCCCTTAGTTCTTCAATTTACTTATTATCAAATTTACAGATCATCATTTACAGAAAAATTATGTGCCAATCCTCTAAGATAAGCCTGGAAATGAAAACATTAAAAATAAGACAAACATTTACTTAAATTGTGTCTTAGTTCATTCAGAATGCTGTAACAAATTACCACAGACTGAAAGTCTTATAAAACAACAGATAGTTATTTCTCACAGTGATGGAAGTTGGAAGTCCAAGATCAGGGTGTCACCATGGTCAGTTGAGAGCCCTCTTCCAGATCTTAGACTTCTCAGTTGTATCTTTACATGGCAGAAGGGGGCTAGGGAGCCTGTGAGGTCTCTTATACGTGCATTGATCTCATTCATGAGGGCTCCACCCTCACGACCTAGGCACCTCCCAAAGACCCCCTCTCCTATTACTATCACATTGGCATTAGGATTTCAACATGAATTTGTTCATATATATATCATGGCACTTTGCAGAGAAACTTGCCAAAAAGTCTAACACATTATTACTTAGTGGATGACAAAACAAAGATCTCTGAGTTATAAAAGTAAAACAGACCAGGAACATCTTATAAACAGCATGTAATTAATAAAATTAACTGCTTATATCAATCTATGCTTGAGTTAGTGAACTTATTTGACAACTGGTGGGCTTGTCAGGGCGAGGCGGTCCATGTATTTAGCCCTGCAGCTTGATCACACTATTTCATACATTTCATAATTGCTTTTGTGCAAATTTAGCCTTAATGATGGTTCAGTTTACACTAGGACAATTACCTGAAAATTTAGTGTCAGTTCATGTTCTATGGACCTTTTTGTGGTGTGTGGGAGTTTCAATAGTATTTATTTTTAATTACACCTTTGTAGGTTCAGATATAATTATATTATATCACCTTTATCCTCATCACTTATTTTTTTTTTTAGTTAATGTTAATACATACATGGCCTTGCACTAGATATTCTTTAAAGCTAGCTCAGTAGCTTCGTTGATTTTTGTTGAAACTAGGTAATACGCATATGAGCTTAAGCGGGCAGATATACAAGAAGCATGGTACAAAGAACGGGAAAAATAAGAAAATTGCAGATATAGTGTGAAATTACATCAATGGCAAATTGTTAATCTATTCAAATAAATATATTTTTACTTATAATTATGAATTATATATGCAATATATAATGTAATGATATAATGTTATACATCCTTCCTTATTGTAAACATTGTTATAATTGAGGCCAAGTCACCCACAAAAATTTGGCCTTGTGTCAAAATTTAAAAACATAACCTTATTTTCCTTGAAGATGAAATAAAAGTATTTATCCTTTCTGTGGAAAGCAAATTTTAATACAGCTACTACTAATGGTATCCCAGTTCTCTTTCCTTAAACTTTCTATTGAACTCCTACATAACTTACTAATTCAGCAGGCAGTTATAGCAAGATCTTACTATATGTCAGGAACTGTGTTTGGTTTTGAATACAGAATTATGAGGAAACAAACATCCCTGCTCTCATAATTGTGACTGATGAAGGGTGGGGCACTGTACTTGCAACAACAGCAAATGATTTTACAAATTTGCCCACAGGTTTCCTTCCTAGACATTTGCTGTCACTACAAAATTTTACTATCACGTAGGACACTGTTGAAAGATCAACCATTTTGTTTTCTACTTTATTTGTGTTTATACATAGGTCATCATTTCATTGAAGAATTTAATTTTCTATTTCCTTTTTCATTAATTTCTAATCTTATTTTTATTATGTCTTCTTCCAGCTTCACTGTCTTTTCCTTGTCATTTCTTTTCTAAATTTGCATATTAATTGTCAAATATCCTCATTCTTAATATATGCATTTAAAATTAGAATTGCTCCTCATGGTATGACAACTGCTTCACCTATAAGCATTGATATGTTTTATTTTTGGATTTTCAACTGTAAGTATTTCATGCAATAAATATTTTTTCTTTGATTAATGAATATTTTAGAAAAGTGGTTTTCTTTTTTCAATTTTAATTTCCAACTAAAGGGAAGATTTTGATTTACAATTGCATTCTAATTTATCATTTTATTGCTTTGTGGTAAAAGGTGTGATAATGTATTGTATCAATTTATTGGTATTTGGAAACTCTATTGCTCTGGTATACAGTGAGTTTTTATACTTTTTTTAAATGCATGCTTGACAATATGGGAATTATCTAATTTTAGAGAACAGGCTTCTGCACACACCCAAACACAAACATATACATGTGAGCAATTGTTGACTTCATTGTCAAAACTTCTGTATCTTTTTCTATCAAATTCTAATAGTATGTGCAAAAAATCCCCCACGATGACCGTGCTATGACCTTACAGATAGTTCTCTGTTAAACGATATTTATAACTGCAAAAGTAATATTTGAGATTTAGCTTGCTCAACCATCCTATTGCTTCTTTTTGTAACCTTGCTCTTCACTCAAAATTGTAATTCTTCTGGAAACTTACTCTCTCATAGATTATATTGCTAAATCATTACCCATTCCACAATCTTGTCTTTTCAGATTTATAATCTCGGCTTTCCTCCCTGCTACAATTTCATCTCTCGGTTTTGCCTTAATCTCATTACAGATGTTCCAGTATAAAACAAAGCTCCTCTCTTTCCTTAATTATGCAGTTCCTTACCACCTCTGCTTCTAGAAGTATTCCAGAATGCAGCTTCAAATACTTTACAGGTTTGCCTAGGATTTAGGCTATTGACAGTGTAGAGAAAAGGCAGACAATCATAAAGAAACTAATTCCTCTTAATCTCTTATTTAGCAATCTAAAAAATGATGTGATCTAACATTTGATTGGCTTTTGAAAGCTCCGTATTTTAATTACCTAATATTTCAAAATTACTGATCACAGAAAAGTAAGCCAGACAAGACATTTCTATTACATCATTTTGTCCATTCCTGAGTTTGAATAATTTTTTTTAAGATTCTCTTGTCAAAGGAAACAAATAAGGTTATTGATACTTTTACTCTAGCTGAATTGGTTATTTAGCTTCATCTTCTATTCAAATAGAAGTTCTAAAAAGTTTTATTTCAACTGAAATATTCATTGCCAAGATGTATTTTTACTCTCAATTAAGGAGAGAATATAATATGTTTCCAATTCCTGTTCCATTTGTTCTGAATGATGAATGTCTTTTCCTACTTAATTTAATGTCTTTTAGACAGTGCTTTGCAAAACTTCTTTAAAGGAATCAAAACAATTATCCAAGTCTATATGAATAGTTCCTGAGGCTTTTCTTTTGTCGGTCTGATATTCTCATTTTCACTAATAATCTTGCTTCAAACTACTAATGTTTTCCCCAAAGATATCTTTCATTTTATCTCTTATATGAAAAATTTCTATCCATGCTATTATTATCAAAAAAATATTGGCAAAAAAGTAAAATGCTGTGAAATTACCTCATTATTCTTTTGACTCCTCTCTCGTATTTTCACTTTGTCTCTTTCCTTATTGACCTCTGCCTTGCCTCTCATAAATCAACTTTATCAGGGGTCTGCATTGAAGGTCATTTAACATGGACTTAATTAATATAATAGGATTCCTGGATTCCTTATTTATTTATTTATTTATTTATCATGCACCTACCGTGAGAAGTGTTGATTAGCAAAGCAGGTATTCCTCAGCTCTCATCAAAATAATATTATGTACAATCTAAACTTTAACTTTACTGACAACTTATTTTAATTTGCATTAGTAGTTTGATCCCCATTGATATGAATATTTTAAAGACATGAAGAATACGGAGAATAGATATTTTTAACCTAAAGGTGACACAGAAAATCAGTGAGCCATCCCTTTCCAAATTTTAAATTCTTCACCTCCTTTAAATATACAGTTACATCATATGATATCACTTATATGTGGAATCTAAAAAAAAGGTACAAATTAACTAGTCTACAAAACGGAAATAGAGTTACAGATGTAGATAACAAACTTATGGTTACCGCGGGGTAAGGGGGGAGGGATAAATTGGGAGATTGGGATTGACATATACACACTAGTAAACATAAAATAGATAACTAATAAGGACCTACTGTATAGCACAGGAAACTACTCAATACTCTGTAATGCCTATAGGGGCCATTAAAAGAGTGGATATATGTATATGTATAACTGATTCACTTTGCTGTACACCTGAAACTAACACAAATTGTAAATCAACTATACTCCAATAAAAATTTTTGAAAAATACAATTATGTTTCTTAAGTCATGTAAATAGTCATGTATAATCTCTTTTAATAAGATTAGTCCTAAATTAAACATACAAATGTATCTTCCCATACATATAACTTTAAATGACACTAATCTTGTACTAAAATTCCTTCTCAAAAATATATGCTAAGTAGAGCTTCCCTGGTGGTGCAGTGGTTGAGAGTCCGCCTGCCGATGCAAGGGACACGGGTTCGTGCCCCGGTCCGGGAGGATCCCACATGCGCAGAGCGGCTAGGCCCACGAGCCATGGCTGCTGAGCATGCGCGTCCGGAGCCTGAGCTCTGCAACGGGAGAGGCCACAACAGTGAGAGGCCCGCGTACCGCAAAAAAAAAAAAAAAAAAAAAAAAATATATATATATATATATATATATATATGCTAAGTAAACATATAAGATGTCCCCATTGATTGCTGCTTTCTAGTATTCATGCCTTTTGTAATTCCTTTCCCTTGAATGTGGGCTGAGCCTAATGGCTGGCTTTTATTCAAAATATAACAGCAGAGGTGAAGGGGTACCAGTCCCATAATTAGGTTATTAAAGACTGAATTTCTCCTGTATAGTATACGATACCAGGAATGAGTGGTCAAAGATCCTTGTTGGACCATTCCTCTGAACATTCCAGGATCATTCCCTGTTTTTACTGTTATGGTTATACCAGATTTAATGGTTAAAAATAACATGAATGTTGACTAGATGCTTACTTGCTTTACTATGATATATGCCCCTAGCTTGTCAATAACTCTCAGACATGAGTCTATTCATAGGCCAACAGCCTATCACAAAGAATGGGCTTTTCAAGGTAAAATACACAAAATGTTTCTCTAGTCTTCCTACAAGAATCTGAAATAATTTTCTACATGTGTCTTGGGTAAAGGAAACTTCTATACCCAACAACCATTCTGTGTTTCACTTTCAGTAGAATATTTAATAAAATAAATGAAATATTCAACACTATTATAAAGTAGGCTTTGTCTTAGATGATTCTGCCCAACTGTAGACTAATGTAAGTGTTCTGAGCACATTTAAGATAGGCTAGGCTAAGCTATGATGCTCTGTATGTTAGGTGTATTAAATGCCTTTTTGACTTACAATATTTTCAACTTATTGTAAATAAGTTGGGGTTATTGGGATGTAACCCCATCATAAGTTGACAAAGATCTGTACTTTGTTTATTTTCTATGTTCCTCCACTAGAATGAAAACTACATAAAGTGTTTCATTTCTGTAATTTAGCTGTTTCAAAACCCACACTTAGAACTGTGCCTAGTGTAGTATGACATTTTTGCTGAACAAATGATTAAAGTTTAAAATTTTTTAAATTAAAAAAAGTTACAATGGTAAATTTTCAAAAAAAGAAACAGTTGAAATATTGCTGATTTCATTTTAAATCCTCCTTGCTTTCTGAGCAACATGATGAAAGCTTGCAAATATCCTATCATAAACTTTTAGTCCATATCTTGTAAAGAAAAAAAATAGAATTTTATACTGGCAACATAGCTATTTTTGAAGACTTTATAATATATAGTTTTCTTTATATCCTAGTGTTCAACTACCTTCCTTTTTTTCCCCTCTTTGATCAACTATTACAAGTTTTTTAAAGCAATGTTGAAAACCTGTGGAGTAGTAAGTATTTTTTTCAAGTTAGAGGTAAGATTTCTATTTTATCAGTCAGCGCAAGTCCCAGTTACTACGAGATATATTTCAAAGCCGATGCAAGAGCCTATGTGTATGCTAACTGAAAAACTGTGTCTGCCTCTTTTTCAAATGGAATTTTTCTGAGCTTAAAATGAACTAGTTTTAAATATCCTGCCTTGCTACAATTTCAAAGATGCATACTTATTACCCTCATGTAAAAACAGACAGCAAAATCATGCAGAGTATACAAAAGTTTTCTCTTAAACTACTTCTTCATTCTTTTTTTACCTTTTTAAGGAATGATTGCCTGTGGTTATATAGAAAATGTAAATATCCAGACACAGTAAGATTCAGTAAGATGCAAAAGTGATTCTGTGCATTCAACATCTGTCTCCTTGTAGGCTTTCAAAATAATTATGTAGATATCTCCAGCATTGCTTTTCAGTACTGTCATTTGGTGGGTTTTCTTCAAAGTTGGCTACAGTGCACTGAGTTCTGTACTGGACAGCCATTTGTTGGTGACTTAGATAATATTAATTTAAAAACATGTTTGTTAATGCATAGCCAATGCTAGAAATATAAATTTCAGTGCTGCATAACATATGATAAACTGAAATTTGCATACAGTAAAAAATTTAAAATAAATAATAACGCTTAATTGTCAATTATTCTGCTGGAGCAATTGAATGTTACATAGACAGAAATTAGGATGATTCTGTTAACTAAATGTGAAGCATATTGGACCTTGTAATTTAGAGGAAGAGTCAAGAATATAAATTTAAATATCCTATAGTCTATATATCTAAAATCTATAATTTATATACCTAAACACTTTATAATCTGTTTGAGTACAATTACTTCTTTTCTGGCACAAACTGATGTTTGACTTTAGGTAGATGTAGCAATCTAAATTAGCCAGGCTTTACCGTAATAATATTTGATTTAAATAAGTAATTTGTTTTTTGCTCGTTACATGTATTGTTATGTGTGTCAGGGAGGCTTGATACAATGGCCAGAGATATAGTAGATAAAAATAAAAGTCATTCAGTTAAATTTAAATATCAGAAAAATAAGAGATACCTTTTTAACACAAGTATGTCCCATGTAATATTTGGGATATACTTATACTAATTTTATTATTATTTTAATCTGAAAATCAAATTTCACTGGGTATTCTACATTTTTTGTGACACTCCAACTCTTGATAGTCACTGAGGGAATCAGGCTAACAGAACAGCCACAATCCCAGACATCACTGGTCACTATACCAAAGGAAAGGGGAGCCTGGAGATTCCATATCGGAGGGCAAAAAATCAGAGCCCTCAATTTAATTTTTTTTGCCTGTGCCATTACCCAGAAGAACGTTTTCTTTTTTTTCCATTTCCTATTTTATGTAAATTAATTCAGCCTCTAGGAGTCCTCCATAGGTTTATAACCTGTTTGTAATACTACCCTTTGGGAGAATAAACTAAGGAGAATATGCCTCAGTATAATTATATTTTGTCCTTTATCAAAAATGAGAATACATTTTTTTACTAGCTCAGTAAGTATGGTTCTGAAAGATATAAAGCCTTTGGTCATATCTGTGTGATCATATGCTATATTAGCTAAGAGGAATGTTTGAAATTGCATAATTATACAAAATGTTAATTAAGTTGAAGAACAAAATAAAATGTAAAACGGGAGGCAGACATCTTGGCAAATAAAAACAAACATTGCTGGAATATTCCAATTGTACTAATTTTTTTAAACTGTTACTGAAAACTATTTTTTAACAGACAGTGCTTCTAAGTCTGTTTTTAGAACAAGTCGTGCATTAGAAAGATTTAGATCCAACTGTTGTTCCATATTTCTCTAACATTTCTTGAGAAATAAAGTTTGATATTGACTATATATTGTCAATCTCTCCCATAAGGGGAGAATTGAAGTATGAATTTATTACAAACAGCTACTTAAACTTAATAATTTATTATCTAGATATTAGAATAGTCAAGAATAGTCAATAGCAAAGTGGGTTAATTTCAATGATGGATATTTTGGTTGAATTTGGGAGAATATAGTAATCTTTGTTTTTTAGTATTCAAATGTGATCAAATCTGGATGTGTTGTTTAGTTGGGGATGTCAAAATACTGGTGTGCATGAAGAATACAAGCAATGCAGATGAACAAAGGATCAGTTAACTAACATCTCAAGGATGATTTAAAGCATGTTTATAATTTGTCCTTGTGATGAAAAACCATCTCAATGTCTTTATTTTATTATTTGTTTGTTTTTGTCTGGAAATGGAGAAATTTCCTTATGTCTCAGAGCACTTATTATTCCTGAATCTGGAGTTTCTATAGGCCTCCTTAATTTTAAGGATGTTCTAGTATAATTTGAGAGGATTACTAAGTGAGGTGATAAAGACTTAGCACTTTCTTTTCTGCTTTAGGGTCTGAAAATATTTCTAATCTTTGTGAGTAGTAATTATTAGATTATTAATTTTGTTGAAAAGGAAGTGATGACTCTGGATTACATGCCTCTTTTTATCTCTTAGTCCGTTCGTACTGCTAAAACATAATACCACAGACTAAGTGGTTTATAAACAAAGAAATTTATTTCTCACAGTTCAGGAAGCTGGAAAATCCAAGATCAGGCCCTTGCAGATTTGGTGTATGGTGAGGGCCTGCTTCCTGGTTCCTAGATTGCAACTTTTTGCTGTGTCCTCACATGGAAGGAGGGATGAGGGAACGCTCTGGGGCCTCCTTCCGAAGGGCATTAATCCTAATCATCAGGGCTCCAACCTTATGACCTAATCACCTGACAAAGTCCCCACTTCCAAATAACATCCTATTTGGAGTTAGGTTTCAAGATATGAATTTTGGGGAGACACATTCAATATACAGCAATCTCTTCCTGTAAATATAACATTCCATCATTATTAATAGTAATTATTTATATTTTAGGGGTATATTTGAGCTTCAAAACCTCATTGTTAGTGTTAAAGCAGCTATATATCTATTGCAAGCTTTAACATATATATTCATTTATTTTTTAATACCACATTAAGCTTATCATAAAATAAAACAATTATTTACCCAAACTGTATGTCTTGATTATGTTCTCATTATAATATATAGGTAGGCACCTCTTATTATTATTATCATTAATAATGTATTGACGCTATCAAGGTTGTGGGAATCAAGGCTATGGAAAATTGAGAAATATTCTATGGAAATCCACCAACGATCATCCTGTTGCATAATTCAGAACTTGATATTCATTTTTGATACCTCTCCAACTTTAACACCCAAGTTTATCTCTCATCATGTCCTGTCAATATTATGTCTTATATATCCCTCAGGACATCCATTTTTCTCAGTATTTATTACTACCATTCCAAATATCACCATCTCTTTGTTTAAATTACACACCAGATTCCTAGTTGATTTCCTCTCAATTACTGTTAGCTTCTCCTAGTGTATTATCTATGTTTCATCAAGGGTGCATATTTTTAAAAGCACAAAATGGTTTCCCACTTTTTAGGATAAATAGCTTTAACACAGTCTCCAATTTCAAGTGATCTAATTCTTGTCCACCTCTGCCACATGATTCTATGTTTCTCTACCTTTTGCTCCCTATAATCCAGTAAAGAGCAAAGCTCCTTATAATAGCAAACCCTTTTATCACATTTCCCGAAGGAATTTTTATTTCTTCTGTTATAGGATTATTACCCACTAGGTTTCCTCTGTAAGGAATGCTCTCACTTTTTCATTCTCATAGAAATTAGGAAATATAAAACCAGGTAAGAATTGGTTGAATCAGATGAAGTAGCTAGACTATGCTGATAGTATTAAGTAAATGGAACTAGTGGTCTTGAGACTTTCTTAACCTAGAATTATGATAAGAGCAATTTTAATAGAAATAGAAAAATGACCATTGTATTTAAGTATAGATAATGGATTATTGCATTATAATGGACTATTTACCTAGAAAATTATTGAAAACTATTCTCTGGAAAAATAGTTATCTGAAATACAAGTTCAGTTCTATTTTAGAGTTCATATGAAAACTCCTAGCATTGTTCTCCAAGGACATATTCAAATTTAGTTCCAGAGATGAGGACATTTGATTTCAGTTGTATTTTAGAAAAAGGGCGATTGGTGAGATGACCTGTAAAGATCCTTGAAGCTCTATACTTTTATGAGTCAGTTTCTTCCTTCTTCATGGAATTGAATCATTTAACTTTTAGTTCCAGTCACAGGAATAAGAAACTTCAAGTCTAAGTTCTTTAGAAAGAGCTCTGTTATGGACCAATTCTTGAAACCTTGCCAAATGTTAACATCTCTTTTTCTGTTTTCTTTAAATGGCACTTCCCAAAAGTACCCTTAAGACTGCTTGAATATTAATTAGCTAATGTATGAAAAGCACTATAGAAATAGTAAATGTCTCTGCTAATGAATTAACTGGAAAGTTTATGTGCTTCAATCTTTTAAAGCACCACTATTCTTTTGTCTTCATATGCAAAACCAGGAAAATACAACTTTAAACAAAAGTTCATTCATTCAAGAAAAATCTAGCTACTGTCAATATGTGCTAAGCAGTGTGCTAGGTACTAGGGGTCTTGTTTTAACAAACATTCAGATATACTGTCTTTCTGGCTAATGTTCTCAGTGGAAAATTAAAATTAGGCTTCCATAAAGAAGAACAGTGTGAGAAAAGGGTCTGAAGTAGCAAGGAATAGGTACAAATAACAGAGGACTGTGTTAAAATACAAACAAGGAGAGGAGAAAAAACATGGATTGAGTAGTGGTCTTCACACTTTTCTGAATGCACAGCTCATCTTTTAAAAGTATTGAATATTCATTTATAGTACATAAACATTTACTTACTTACACTAAGTCATTGTCTAAATACAAGCACTAATAGTATATGTTATCAAAATACACCAGACATAAAATGTTAAAACAATGAGATTAAGGTGAAGAAAAACATTTTTGAATTTATCAGTGAAACAACAATACTGTTTTTTTTCTCTCTCACTGAAAATATTATTGTAATAATATCAGACTGAAGAACAGTATTCTCAGCTAGGTTTAAATTCATGGGTACATATTTTCAATTCCACCCTCCAAACTTGCCTTTTTAAAAGAACAGCTCTATTCTTTTATCTTCTCTTTGGACACTCAGTAACTCTCACAAATAAATCAGAGAATGTTGCATTTTTATGTTCTAAAATATGGGTTTAAAACATACTGAACCTCATTTGGAAAATGGTTGAACAGATTAGAAATCTATGTTGCTTCTTTGTGCACACTGTCATTTGTTAATATCTGTAGGCATCACACATTTAGGGTAAATATGCAGGTTAATATATTTAAATTAATAAAAATTAAAAATGGCATTTGAAGTATTTTATTTGCCTAACTTTTCTTCTACCTGATTCAATTTCCATTGCATTTCATAATAAAACTTATATCTTACATCAGAGCAGGGGAAATATGAATGCTACATTTTTTTTCAAGTATAATGACATTAATGGTAATTCCTTGAATGTGAGGGAGGGGGTTGACAGAAAACTTTTAAGTGAGTTTTGTACATTATAAAAGTAAGTTTAGTTAAATGGCATAATTTGTAAATCAGGCACAGATAAATTACAAAATACCAGAACACTCTAAAAGAAAAGAATAAATGTGGGAATAATTGTTAATTTCTGTGCATTTGAAACCCTTACTCTTTCTCCTGAGAACTTGTCTGACATATAGACCAAGTAAAGGAGACAACA
Source organism: Monodon monoceros (assembly GCF_005190385.1). NCBI lineage: Eukaryota > Metazoa > Chordata > Mammalia > Artiodactyla > Monodontidae > Monodon > Monodon monoceros. The sequence continues at coordinate 24,369,322 of NW_021703767.1, read as the reverse complement.
GAACTTGTACATTAAATATGTGATACTAAGTTTAATATATTTCTCAATTCTAGAAAAAATATAGAAGTTTAATCTTTTTCTTCCAGCTCTTGATGGATTATCTTTGTTCCCTTTTGATGTTTATATCCCACTAGAGAGACCAGTGTTGCAGAGCAAGAAGGAGAGAGATCATGCAGACTTTTCTAATCCAAGTAACAACTGTGGTTTTATTCCATTTGCAATAGAACCCCCAGTGAAAGTTTTAAAACACTAGAATGAATAAGCTGATTTGCATTTTAAGAATAAGAATGCTGACTCCTTTGAATGATGAATCAAATGAGTTTAAGAATGGAGACAAGAAAATAAGTTTGGTAGCTATTACAGAAACCTACTTAAAACAAGGTGAAAACTTGAAGTAGGCTGTTGGCCACAGAGATGGAGAGAAGTAAGCAAAAAAAGTCATCAATATAGAAGACAAAAGAGTCAGGAATTGATGATTCATAAGTGGTCCATAATAAATACATAGGGACAAGTAAGATGGATTTGAGAATTTTTGAATATTTATACTGTTGGTTAAATTAAAATAAAAATATGAAGCCAGAATCTGTTTCCTGGAATGAGCTGGAGTGAGGAGAAAAGAATATTAGTTCTGTTTTACACATGTTAATTTGGGGAAGCCAATTAAATATCCTCATGCAGTTCTCCAGCATAGATGGATAAATGGATCTGGGGATACAAATATGAATCAACAGGGCTCCTGGATGAAGATGGAAATGCAAATCAAAACCACAATAAGATATCGCACATCTGTTAGGATGAGTGTTATCAAAAAGAGAAGACTTAAATGTTGACCAGAATGTGGAGAAAGGGGAATCCTTGTACACTGCTGGTAGGAATGCAAACTGGTACACATATTTTTCATTTTTACCCATTTTCTAAAAAGTGATTGTTTTTGTTTTCTATCATGTATGTGACTGGATCTGAAAAGTGTAAGAGAATTTTATGTTTGCATGGCTAAGGTGAAAGACATAAATGTTAAGGCCTCAAGAGTTTAGAGGTGTGGTGCCTTAAATCTGAAACCTTAGAAATTGCAAGGAACATTATAATCTATGTCTGTAAACTGCCTGCCTCATTCTGACCCAGTATTTCCTCACGTATTCCCTGTGATAAAACATGTGCTTAAATTCCTCCTTTTTAATTAGTATTTTATATTTACTATATGCCTTAAAGTATGAGCTATACAGGTTCATAGTAAAAATAGAAGAATTTGGAATGTAACACTAAATATTGAAAAAATAAATTCATGATTTTTCCCAGGACTCAATCCATTAGTTATTTGAATAACTGTAGAGAAGATGTTTTTCCTATCATTACATCTCAATAATTGATACATCAAAGTTTTCCTTCTCTGTCTCTGAGGAAGACCAATATCCACTTCTTACCAATATCCAGATCTCCTTTTTCTCCCGGTCCTATGTGAAAGTCTGTGTATGACTGGTCTGGCCAATATGCATGATGTGTGATGTTCTGGAGCTGAGGCATTGGGGACACTTCCATGATACTCTGGTCTGCTTCCTCAAGGGGGGAGGCACTGTGTTGAGAATACAAAGCCACAGTATTAAGGTCACCATGTTCACCGAGTCACTGCATGCAGGATAGGTGTCCTGGAGAATTATGTGATCTTGCAGACAGGGCTTTGCATGAGTCAAAAACTGACTGTATTGTTTTGATCCAAGTTGGTTAGCAGATTGATCCAATTCCTAGGGTTTATACCTTCTCGGAACCAATATACTTCTCATCTTAGTGATCTCTCTCTAGCTTTTAACACAATTGAATGCATTTTTATTTCTTTAAAAATTTTTTTCTCAGGTTTACTGATGTAAAATTGACAATAAGAGTGCATATATTTACAGTGTACAATGTGACATTTTGGTATAACTTGTGAAATAATTACTATAATAAAGCTAATTAACATACTCATCTCATTACATAGTTATCATTTGTGTCACCTTTTACTTACTTATTGCCTGTCTGGTTATTTTTTTAAAGAACCATGGAGCCTTCAGCAGGTTTCTTTCTGCCAAAGAGCATTTTCCTTTCTTCTCTAGGAAGATAGGGTGAAGAGCTGATCTCGAATTAGGGACTGAATTGGGTCGCCTCTGGGCTCCAGTCTACATAAGATTCAATCTACCTCCGGTCTGTCTGTTCTTGGGGCATGTTATTGGGACATTTTAATCTTTGGACTGGGAGCCTGTCAGATCTCTTTTTCCTCAGCCCTGAAAACCTGGGAGATTCTGACCTGCAGAAATTTTAAGTTTAGCTCTCCAGATGTTTGCCTCCTCCTGTTTTTAAATCTTGCAGATATGTTGAGGAAAAGAATAACTGTGTTTTGAGACAGGCTCCATTTCTTTAGTAGATCTGTCCTAAGTATAACTCAATCACAGGAGATATTACTCAGTTTAGTAGTAAACAAGCCACCTGCCAGCAGATTGAGATTCAGAATTTGTCCATTGGAGAAAACTGGCTCTATTGGGGTATTCTCACATTGTCTGTTTCCTGTATCAACTCTGTAAAGTTCCAGAAGACTTACAGCTTTTCTTACTTCCAGTGGAGTTCCTCAGCATGGGCTAAGTCTGACCCAGAGCCAAGCCCCTCCTTGGTCCCAGCTTATAATCGGCAAATATCATCAAAAGAATATAGCCAATGATGGGATACTCAGCTAACACATAAGGAGAGTCCCCCATCTCTGGAATTCCGATTTGATTCATTGTTGCTTCCACTGCTCTTTAGTGTGTTTAAAATTATAATTTTTGCAACGGAATTAGCTTTGCTAGTCGTTGCAGTGGAACTGTTACAGTTGTTATGATCTTCAGAATACAATATGAACATGAATAAATGAATTAAGTGTATTCTGAAGGTCATAAATATAATAATAGAAGTTATATTACTATATAAGCTTCTAATGGATCTCACTGCTTCAGACCTTAACTTGTCCCCACATCAGAGTACATTCTCCCAACAGAAGAAGGCATATGGTTCTTTAAAATATAACGGTGTGGTGCTTCTCCAACCTTTCTAGTGGCTTCTGTGCACATTTAAATAAATCTATAAACCTTCCTATGGCTTAAAACGTTATATTATCTGATTCCAGAATGCTATTCTGGCTTTTTAATTCCAGAAGTTCCAACAGGAACTACATATCTATTAAAAATAGATTCCCATTTTCAGGTTTTCCTATCATGGCATCTATCACCCAAGATTATGATCCCCCGCCCAATTTCTTCCTAGTTTTGTACTTGCCTAGCACACATTGATCATTTCTCTTATCTTTGAAAATGCCAAGCTTATTTTCATCTCAGTTCTTTATCACTTGCTCACACTCTGTCTACAGCTATTGCATTGGTAAACTACTCCTTATCATTTAAGTATCAAATCAAATGTCACTTCCACAGAGAAGCCTTCCCCAAGCACCTTACTTAAATTAGCCTCTTCCCATCATGCTCAACTATAATACTATTTTATATTTTACTTCCTTTACAATACTCAACCCTACCTGAAATTATCTTTTTTATCTGTCCATTATCTATTGCATACTTCCAACTATAAGGAAAGCTACAATAAACTTTCTTGTACCATTTTCTTTTGACATTTGTCAAATTATTTCTAGAGTGTGTATCTGGAGCAAATCAAAGTTTATATTGCCTGTTTTTGTCTTTGACTCATTTTGCTATGTTTTGAGAGAAAGATTTTACCAATTTACATTTACACAAACAGTATTTGGAAGTTCAATAAAGTTATTAAGTACAAATAAAACACAAAAATATTACACTATTCTTTATTTAAATTCCTTGAGCTTTAGTGATTGAATATTTTTGTATATTTATATAAGTAGAGAAAATTAAATTAATTTCTCTGGTCTCACATTTTTTATGCCCAGGGAAAATGTTCAACGTAATACAGAGAACATTTTCCATATGTACACAAATCTGTATTTATATACCTCATGATTCAGATTCAAAATGCACTCTACATGGAGTGAATCATTCAAATTTAAACCTACAAAGTGAGATAATAATGGCTAAAATGAAAATACTTTTATTGTTAAAATGCTTCAAAAATATTTAAATTAATTTAAAAATTAGAAATGAATTATTTCCTTAGCTAGACAGTATGGATATCAAAGAGAGTTTTATTTCATCTTAATTCCAGATATTTTATTAATTGCCAAGGAATGTTATTCCTTAGTAAGGCCAGTAATTGACAAATGCAGCTTTTGCCCAAATGTTGATTTATGGCTGGTATATTCAACGTTTTTTCCTCACCTTTTAGTTTCTTGTTTCACCTCATCATTGTGACTTCTAAATATTCTCTAATTGGGCAGAATTTTTTGTGTTCTCTCAATATGAAAAGTAGTCATGAGGCAATAAGAAAGGCTCTGACCATCTCCCTTCCCAACTATCACATCTTCTAAATAGGAATTTGATGCAGCTGCTGTATTTGCATTAATAAAATCAGCTGCTTTCATCATTAAATTCCACCCACTGCTTAATGCCTAGAGCTGCAAAATGAGAATTTCAGCATGAGAATTAGCTGAAAGAGGCTCAAATTGGAGAAGAAAATGCAGCCTTTGAAAACATATATTACCACCCATAATCTTGCATAGTGGGAAAAATCACAATTAGCCCCTGGCCACGTATGGAATACACCAAATTCCTTCACAGTGGAGGGAATTTAAATCAAAGGAAATTATGGGAGGAAAGTTAAGTCTGTGTTGTATTGTTGGGTTAAGTAAACACTGATGGAATGAAGTCATGAGTGTCATAAATGTGATAAACTTATTCAAGATCTGAATTTGAGAATGGAGTCTAAGTTCTGAGAAATTGTATGTCTGATTATGTACTACACTAGATAATTTCTAAGTAAGAAACATTTAAACTAAATTAATCATTAAATGCCAGTGATATAATCATATATATATATATATATATATATATATGAGTCATATATATATATATATACATATGAATCTTTAAGCCTATTTAACTTCAGAATGTGAAGATTACAGAATGAAGAATAGACTAGGAGGGATATAAGCAGTAAGCAGGTAGCCATAGAAATTATACTGTATGGGTATCTTTGGTTTTAAAGCCCCTTTTTACTATACAGTAAATATAAGAACTGTATCTTCCCCTTCATGCCATTCACTTAAGATGTGCATATCGACTTCATTTGTCCACAGTGTAAGATATTAAGAGTAGAATGATCCTTGAAACCAAAGTCAAGTTATACAGAACTGCCATGGATTGATCTCAGTCACTCCCTCACTTTGTAATATAGATCCATCTGCATTAGATTAAGAGCCACTTCCATCTAGGTCTCAGAGCCTTGGTTTGGGGAATATTTAGGTAAGAATCTTTTGCTACATACTTGACTAGATCTCTGCTTTGTTCTCATTTACAGATTACTGAGATTCCTTTGTCCACTGAAATGAATACCTTTCAGGATCCATAGGTCCATTCACAACCCTATCAAAAAATGGGCAGAAGATCTAAATAAACATTTATCCAAAGAAGACATACGGATGGCCAAAAGGCACATGAAAAGATGCTCAACATCACTAATTATTAGAGAAATGCAAGTCAAAACTACAATGAGGTATTACTTCACACTGGTCAGAATGGCCATCATCAAAAAGTCTACAAATAAATACTGAGAGGGTGTGGAGAAAAAGGAACCTTCCTATACAGTTGGGGGGAATGTAAATTGATACAGCCACTATGGAGAACAGTGTGAAGCTTCCTTAACAAACTAAAACTAGAGTTACCACATGATTCTACAATCCTACTCCTTGGCATATATCTGGAGAAAACTGTAATTTGAAAAGATACATGCACCCCAATGTTCACTGCAGCACTATTTACAACAGTCAAGACATGGAAGCAACCTAAATGTTCATCACAGATGAATGATAAAGAAGACATGGTATATTTATACAATAGAATATTACTCAGCCATAAAAAAGGAATGAAATAATGCCATTTACAGCAACATGGATGGCCCTAGAGATTATCATACTAAGTGAAGTAAGGCAGACAGGGAAAGACAGATATCACACGATATCGCTTACATGTGGAATCTAACAGTAACAACAAAAAAAAGATACAAATGAACTTATATATAAAACAGAAATAGACCCACAGACATAGAAAACAAACTTATGGTTACCAAAGGGGTAAGTGGAGGAGGGGTAAATTAGGAGTTTGGGATCAACATAAACATACTACTATATATAAAATAGATAATCAACAAAGACTTACTGTATAGCACAAGAAACTATACTGAATATTTTGTAATAACCTATAAGGGGAAAGAATCTGAAAAAAAATGTATAACTGAATCACTTTGCTTTTTATCGGAAACTAACACAACATTGCAAATCAACTATACTTCAGTTAAAAAATTATTTAAAAAAAAGAAAAAAAAAGAAGCATCCTGTATAACATTACTAAAATCTCAATGTATTGGATAAATGGCTCGCAGCTTCACTTCATTAAGAGTTTGAAACATTCTCCAGAATTGGGAAATATATCTAATAAATATATACTAAATCACAGATTATTTTTCAGAGCTCTAAAGTTTGTTAAAATGTTAAATCTCTAATATCCAACTATAAATTAAATTAAGTGATATGTAGCCTCATTAAAATGGACCATATATACATACATATATATATATATAATCTGTTTGATTTTATTAGGATCCTAATTTTTAATGATGCTATTGACTTTTAATAAATGAATTTTTATCTGAATAATATTCAATTCAAATGGTATGCTAATACATATAGGCTTCATAGAGTATTAAGACACATATCCTGATTCATCAACCAAAATTTTATTCAGGATCTAAAAATCAGGGCTTCCCTGGTGGTGCAGTGGTTGAGAGTCCGCCGCCGATGCAGGGGACACGGGTTCGTGCCCCGGTCCGGGAAGATCCCACATGCCGCAGAGCGGCTGGGCCTGTGAGCCATGGCCGCTGAGCCTGGGCGTCCGGAGCCTGTGCTCCGCAAAGGGAGAGGCCACAACAGTGAGAGGCCCGCATACCGCAAAAAAAAAAAAAAAAAAAGAAAAATCAATGGCAGGCTTAATGCTTTTTAAAATAGATAGCACTGTTTTAATTAAAAATGTCAGCAATGTAATTACTCCTTAAGCAAAAGGCCACAGAGAGGAAAATTGGATGATACTTAAATTAAGCATATGAGAAAATTAATTTGCATTAAAAAATAGCAATTAAACATTTCCATGGCATTATAAGTGATCATACTTTCAAGTTTTTCACTCCTGTGCAAAGTAGAAATTATTGAATTTATTTCAAAGGAAAACTGAAAATCTCTAGAAATATAGAATATAGCACTAGTTGCCATATCCAAGAATGCATGCTATCTTAAAATATTTCTAGGGTATTTCAGATTGTGCTTGACCCTTTAGGTCTTCTGCTTCTTAATTCCTGAAATAACTTATTCAGACTAAAGTTTTAAGTCCCCTTCAAGATCTAAAATGCTGAGATTTCTGTATAATTTTTGTGGTTTCTTAGATAATTGCCAAAATATGTACTGCTCTTTTATCTGAGCAGACTGGCCATTTAAAGTTTACTCAGAAGGAAGAAACAGTTATTTTCCTCCTAAATTCTATTACACTCTGTAGACAGATTCTTTATTCTCAGTATCCTTCTTTCATAATTTATAAAAAGAGAAACTCAACAAAGGTAATTTATTCACTTATTTATCTGTAGGTAAAATCTCCATTTACATTCCTGACAGAAAATCCTCAAAGGTGGAGTATTGGATTAATTTGATTGAAAGATACATTTGTTTGTCAAGCATAATTGTTGCATTATAATTTTATAAATACAGGTAGTCTTACCACTTAGATACATTCTGAAATAGGTCATTTGACTAATTAGGAATGGTTTCCACTTTGTCTTTGAATGCTTACTTTGTTTCTCTTTTCCTTTGAAAGTCACTGCTATAAGTGATAGATGGATGATGCATATGGTTATCTAGTACATTAAAAACACGACATCATTTCACTGATCATAGCCACAATCACCTTTTCTTCCCCTTCATCTGGTCCTGATTTCATACTACAAGGAAGAGAGTAACAATGTCTGTTTTCCATTTATTTACTTATCATGTCTTTCTCTTTCTCTCTGAAACCTTATTTTGTTCCACTGCTTCTAGAGAAAAAGCTAAACTAAATGTTCATGTGCCTTTTGTGTATATTTTACTAAAGCTTTATAAAGAATTACATTGTAAAACATTAAAATAATGAAATAAAGCTTTTCTCCATAGGTATGAAATATTCCTACACATTTAGTGAGATCTGACTGAAACCATTATATTTTGACTCTGGGAGAGCAAAGTTTAAATGCCACTAATAACTTAGGTATTGTTTTCTTGTTTTCATATTTCAACACATTTCCTGGTTGTAGCATCTCTAACTTTTCTACTCTTTCAAATCAATTTAATTAACCTCATTAAAAGCCTTCTTTTTTCTTTTAAAAAACTTTTCATTTTTCTAAGTATTTATGAGACATTATTTTAAAATTAGTTTTTCTTACAATGAATGTTCTCAGACAATATTATTGTACTATAATGTTTCCTCTTGGAAGCAAATGAATCAAAATTCAGTGGGACACAGTGATGACTGATGATGTCTTGTTAATATAAGAATGTTCCTATATTTTATTCCTTTCCATGGCAGCACTGTTTGTAGATTTTCTGATTTAATCATTATCAGTGATTAAATCTATCTTGAAAGAAATGCAAGTGTAATTTTTTTCCTCAAATTATTCAATGTTGAAATACTTTTAAATTTCAATTCTTTAGGTATTCACTTTTAAGGATCTCACTTAATTTCTTTGATTTTTTTCTCCCCCTGGAAGAGAAAGATCTGAGTGTTGAAATGTATGTTTATTCTTGTTCCTTTGTTTTGGATCATGTTGAATGTGAATATCTGAAGAATCTAGTGGTGGGGCCAATAAATGTACGGCTGACAGAGAAATGTATGTCTGGAACTGACAGAAGTGGTTTGAAATAAATTTTAGATTTGACAATTATAAGAATACATGCAATACATGAAATCAGGCAATTAGGAGTGGATGTGTAGTGTGTTCATAGAGAAGTTGAGGAGGTACAGTTTGGTAATGGGATTCTGGGAAGAGCCAATAATGAGAGGACAGTCAAAGAAAGGAGATTAAATGAAGACACTTGAGAAACAATGTTCAGAAAAACTGGAGTGAAAACCCTGATATCATAAATAAAAAGAAAGAAGAGAGAGAACCACAATATAAAAGACATGCCAGTGATATAGAACGCTTCAGAGAGATTAAACAAGAATTAACATGTGTCCATTTGATTAAGCAATCAGTGAGTTTATGGGGGTCACATTTATGAGTCATTCAGTGGAATGGTAATAATGGTTGCTTAAATGCAGTACGTGAAAAAAGCTGATGAAATGATGATTATAAATCATGGTTTGGATAGACTGGAAAACTGAACATAGGCAAGGAAACAGCAATTATTGAAGGAAGGAAGGTTATACTACTGAGGTTTTTTTTTTGTTTTTTCAGCCTCATGGTATCTATATTTTATCTGTTCAGGAGGAAGCAAAGTCCCTGACAGACAAAAGGTGGGTAGAAAGAGGAGTTGCTTGTTTGGGTAAAGAAGCATGTAAGGTGAGTAGGTCAAAGTTTTGACGTAGTTACCTTGAGTAAAATTATGACTTAAAATCAATAGAGGAAATCGATATTTAGCAAGAATGAAGCATAAATGAAGCTATGTATCAGACTCATGTGTAGATGCTGATCTGACAAATTTGTGTCAAAATCTACTTGCATTCTAAATTTTACAGCTCTTTAAATAAAGTGTAATGGTCAGCTGTGCCCAGAGCCTCCTCAGTGGTGGTACCTGGGTCCTGGTGGCAACTGTAGCCCAAGACCATACTCATGTGGTACCATTTTAGCATTCACTCGGGGAGGAGGCAGTACATATGGCTGGCTGTAGTCTCAACATCTGCACCTGGCATTGGATGACCAGTATGAGGATGGGAGAGCCTATGGCTCTTTGACTACAGAAGACCTGATATTTATTCCAATTCAGAGTATCCATGTATGTCTTAAAGAATGGCTGCAGCAAGCTAGGCTGATATCAATAGGAGCTGGGCAGTGAGATTTGAAGCCCAAGAGGGATTCACCATCCCATCACTGGCTTAAACATTGAGGCAGTCACATGACATGGCATGTAGGTGGCCTCTAGATATTGTACAGATGGCCAACTTAGCTACTTCTATTTACAAAAGCCGTATTAGTGATTATTTTAGAAGTTCCTCAGATCATAGTAAGTGCTATTTTTCTTCATACTTTCTAAACAAAAGACTAAATCTTCATGGGAAAACTGAGTACTCCTTAAGCTGCCTTGGATCTTCAGTTACTTCATTCATGCTTCAAAACAGAGAGAATAGAGACTTTAATACAATGTCTCACAAATTAATTGATTTGGGTTTGGTATTTTTTGAAGAATTTATCGTCATTTTGTTCTTGATATTAACCTTTGCGGTAGGATCTTGCTCTAGACAGAGCAACACCTGTAAAACAATATGCTCTTTAATTGGAGCATTTTCAGTATCCTATTTTAAAGGCCTGGGCATTATTATTAAATAATGTTTTTGTGGGAAAGTCTGTACTGGACACCCCCTGGATTGGATTCTTCTGCTAAGCTTTATAGTCTGTGTAATGCACACAGATTAATTATCTAAATAGGGCCCTGGATATATTCAACACTTCTATAGTGATTCTATTATATTAGGTATTCTTTACAACATTAATTTTAACTAGTTCAGCTCTTATTTTTGAGGAGTGACAAGATATGCCTGTTGATAGTACTTTGAGTGTCTACAACTTTGTGGGAAAAATGTTTAATACTTTTGTGCCTTTAAAGATGTCAGTTTTCATCTACCACGTCAGGCTATGTCTTTTCAAAGAGATGAAAAAGTAATGAATGACAATCTCTTTAATATATATGCAATTCTTAATAATAATGAAGAAAACTTAACTGGTGTCATTGAACAGCAAACTGGAGAAAATCCCTAGAGAAATGGAAATCTGATAGTTTTACGAGGAAAAATATTTAAAAGGCTAATTTGTAATTCTGCTAGTAAATGAATTTGAATATCAAATGTGTCTGAAAAAGGATTTTCCTGTGTTAAGCAGAATTTTAAGATGTCCCCCATGACCTTTACCTCTAGGTGTTAGTCCCATGATTATGTTATATTACATGGTAAAAGAGATGTTGCAGATGTAGGTAAGATTACAGAGGAGTTGACCATAAAAAAGAGAAATTATTCAGGTGGTGCTAATCTAATCACATAGCCCTTTAAAAGAAGAGAGTTTTCTCACTATTGACAGATGAGGTCAGAGAGATTCAAAGCACATGAAAGACGGACCAGGCGATTGCTGGTTTGAAAATGGAGGGAGCGCATGAAAAGGGATGCAGGTGACATCTAGAAACAGAAAGCAGTTCCTGGCTGATAGCCAGAAAGGGAACAGGGACTTCAGTCCTACAATGACAAGAAACTGAATTCAGCCAACAACCTGAATATGTCTAGAATAAAATTCTTCCCCCGAGCCTCCAGGTAAGAACTTAGTATCTTGACTTAACATCTTGACTTTGGCCCTATGAGAAACTAAGCAGAGACCCAATTGACCCTGCCTGTACTTCTCATCTACAAAACTTGTGAGTTAATAAAAGATGCTGTTTCAAGACACTAAGTTTATGGTAATTTGTTAGCAATAGAAAACTAAACAGTCCTCAAATAACATTCTCTAAAGAAAATCATCTTCAGGTTTCCCAATTTAAAACAACAGCAATTACCTCTCTTATAACTATGGCACAGTAGGTCACAAACATGACCTCAGTGCATGGTTGGTTTCTATTTCTATTAGCATTCTATTACTCTAGAGATATTTTAAATGTTGACTCCTTCACCAAGAACTAAGTGAACTAATAGCAATTTTAAGAATAAACGAACAAATACTTTATCTCCTCACTGGTGAAATAAAACTTGTGAAAGTTTGAAATATACTATTAGGCTAAAGCCTCTTCACTGATGAACTTGCATTTTATTTGGTATTGAAACTTTGGGGGGAAAAAAGGCTATCCACTGCTGTTTGTGATAGACTATATTATTTGCCCCAAATTATTCCTGTTCTATCCAATTCAGTCACAGCTTCCTCGTGAGTTCATTATTCTTTCACATACCTCATTGACTAAACATGAGACTGACTTTGGCAGATAGAAAGAAGACAGAAGTAAAAGTGGGTCAAGTTGTGAAATAAAGTTGTAAGAGACATGGCCAGTTTCACTTAGTCCTTTTGGAGCTTTTGCTACTGCCATGAAAAAGTAGGCCCCAGGTTAATGTGGCAATTTCAGCCTGGATTCCACTTTCAGCCACGATCCCACAATGAAGATAACATGGAGGTGACTTGAACTCAATTCAAAGTCTGGAGCCCAGCCCAGCACAGATGTATCCAGCTGACCCCAGATTAGATGGGCTTAATCTGAACCAACATGCATACCTCTAAGTATGAAATAAATGCTTGTTTTCTAGCTACTGATACTTTGGGAGTTTTTATAATGCAGCATTATCTCAAGAAAAATTTAATCAGTCCAGTATCATGCCAGATATAATTTATGAAGAGTATATGACATAATATCTTGGGGATAAGAGAGGTATTATCAATATTCTCTTTGCAACCATATAAAATACTGCTTTCACTGATGAGTTTGAACCTGACCAAATAAATTACCAATAATAGCTAAACAGCTGAAGGTTCTATTTTATTTTCCATTTTGATATTAATCCTGTTCCATGTAGCTTCCTCTCATCAATGTACCATAGAAGTGGAACCTTAAAAATAATCAGCACCTATTACAGAATGTTTTATAACTTTTTAACTACATCATTCATATTTAAAATATTAACTTATTTCCTCTTAATTGAGGTTGATGGACTAGTCAAAATTGCTTTAGGGGCAAAAAGTATATGTATTGGGCTCAAGACAATCACGGTAAATAGTTATATTAAACAGCAAATTATCCATAAATGTTGACTGACTGAAAAATGTACAACAACAAATAAATCAGTGACACAGTGAATAAAGCCAGTTCTTGGCCATTAAGTGCCATCCTTGTAGTTTGCTGAGAGTGAAAGGGAAAGTTTAAAATCCTCATATAGTACCGGGAAGGAAAAGGATAAGCAGCTGGACTATGAAACTTGTAATCCTATTATAGAGGGAAGGGCACTGCAAAGAAGGAAACAAGGCAGGTTACAAGACTCATCTCCTGTTAAGAATATTAAAGACAACCATACTGGTCTTGGCAGCAATGGAGGACTTATCTTTGGAAAGCTTTTAGTAGAATACATCTGGTTGGCTAGGCTTACTTAAAGAAAACAAATCTAGAATCTTTGGATTTACCTTCATGTTTTCCTGGAAAACGTCATGTAAGCTACACAACAATCTGAGTGTAAAATGGAAATGTCTTATGAACTAAATTGCTCCACCTGGGTGTGCATGCCTTATGTAGAAACCTCATCTATTAACCTGGGCCAAAGATGGTCTGCAAAGAAAGGACCTGGAAGATGAACTAAGGCAGCCCCAGACTCCCTGCTTTACCTGTGCAGCTTGATCTCTCATATACCTAAATGATTAGTAAAGCTTGATGTTGGGAAATGTTTCTGATTCATGGGAGCCTGATTTGACAATCCAATTCTTTGTGGTATCCAAGTCACTTAAAATGACTAAATTTAATTACAGTATTATATATTTATAGAAATGGCTAAGAGATGAGAAAGGCACTGACCCTTTGTTTCTATTTCTTAAATAGGTTTCTAAGCTATGCCTAGTAAATTTTTAAAATCCCATTTTTATATAGATAAATATATATCTAGATATACATAGGTGAGTTTGCCTAAGTTTTAGACATTTTCATTGTGTCAATCAATATAGTACAGGTCTTTTACACACGAAAATAGATTTTTAAAAGTCCCTTTTAAATCAATAAAACAGATGCCTTCTTCTAACCATTGTAATACAGAATGATGATATATACAAAATTATTTTACTAATGATACATATATTTGTATTCAAACTACAAATGACTTTTCCTATTTTGAGCATCTAGCATTATGGAAAATAGAAAGTACCTTTATATAACAGAGCTACTTTGTGCCAGGACAGAGAATTATCTTTGAATGCCAAAGATTAGGCTCTGCTTCATTGGCCAAGTAGTCAATTTCACAGTGCAACTATTTAGTCAGCTTTACAATTGAATGTAATACAGAGAAAAGCTTTGGAAATATATTATTATGTGTACTTAAGAAAAATACATTTTAGAGTACTTAAGCTAACAATTTTGCTATGCCTAATGGGAAACAAAGTGCACTAAAGGCTAAGTGGAAAGATTGTTCAATTTTGGCTATAGGGAAAAAATAGGTATGTATATTTAAAGAAAACTAAAACCCAACCAAATATGTCCTACTTATTTGATATCTAGTCCTTCCCTGAAACTTTTCTGAGACTGTAAATAAGTCCATACTATGCCGCTCTTAAACACAGCAAACAAAAGACATTTCACTGTAATACTTAAGATATGTGGCCCTAATTGGAAATACTTTGCAATATTTGAGTACATACAAATATGAAAATATAAGCCTTTCATAGATCATTGAAAAACAAGAATGCATGAGAAGAGTTGGCAATTTTTTATAGTATACAAAAACATAATATATGGTAATGAAACAACAAAGTTTTTTAGAGACATTTCAAAAGGAAATTGTAAAGGATTATGTGGTTGATATTAAATTTTTATTAAAATTAGATTAAGAAAATATACTTTCTTTTAAATAGCAAAAAATGTGAAAAAACATATTTTGAAACACTAGTTTCTATATATTTGCATAAGGATGAGAAGGGATACAGATGTGATTAAATTATACAATTTTAAATGTTTAAAATTTTATATTAGAGAAAATCTCCAAAGGAATTATACATGTGCAAATATTTATGTATATAAACAGATATTTATTCAGTTAGAAAATCTTTAAGTATTTTGATCCAAATTTGTTAGGTAATATAGTATTTTTTCTTATATAGTTATTAAAATCATAACAAAACATTCTAACGTATAATCAGTTTTCTTTTATCCTTTTGATCTAAAAGTTAAGTTGGATTTTTTTATTGGACAAAAAAGAATCTGGAGAACTCAGGGAGACAAATAGCTTGATAAGCAAACTAAGATTTGTATTTACAAATTCTGCCTAAAATCCAGTCTCTTTCAGAGGAATTTTCTTAAATAAAGATATGCTCTAGACACGTGAAATATCACCACTTTAGTATTCTCTTATGGATATAGAGCAACTTATAACCTACTCTTTTATATTTTTATTTATGCCTTTATGCCTTTATTTATGTTTGCCCAGTTAATGCATTTTAAGCTTAGCTTTGTTTCTATTTACTAAGTAGCTAATATATCTATAGAAAATGTATATAGTTTTTTACTTGAAAGGAGAAGATTTGTCTCTTATCTTTTCTAATCACATTGCACTAAATAGAAACTGACTGAATAACCAGCATATCCTGCCATCTAATAAAATAAGCTCCAAATATCAGAAAACATGAGAGTGGCATCTCCCATATGTCTCATCAATCATGATCTATCAGGAAACTTTGGCTATGAACTACGGATATGGGTTGGCAAACGTCTTCTATACCGTACCTAACAAATTATAGGCAATTCTATATACCAAGGTTTTTAGACAGTATTGAAAATGATTTTGTTTCTTTGTAGAAATCAGTATGATTAAAATACTTGATCTATGGATAAGGGAGCTTTATTTTTAAGGCAGGCCTAACTTTTGAAGAAGGAGAGAAATTTTGTTAAATATATCTTTAACTCACCTAATTAACCCTTTTCATCTAACTCATACTTGGTATTCCCTGGACATTTGTGCTCTACATCAACAAATTTACTAAATTTATTTTACATAAATTTTAAATTCCACTATGATAAACAAAACAAGAATCTATTAGAAGATGCCCTGAGATGTTTGCTGTCATGAGATAGACAGACACAAGCAGCTGTAAGTGCTATGGCAGAATAAGTTAATTTTATTCTGTATAATTAAAAGTAAATAACCTGAGGGTCTTTGAGTAGTCATACTTAATGTTCTGTCTTTGGGCAAGACATAGCTTTGCATGTATCTGCATATATCTATACATATGTATGATTCCATTTAGAGAGCCATTTGTAACTGAAATGTTTTTTGAGAATGATAAGAAAACCAATATTTTCATCATATGCAAATTTGCAATATGGACATTGCACAAGATGCAACATTGTTGTTTAAGGTTTTATTGGCATTAAGGCATTAAGCCAATGTAATACAGGAAAGTAATATATTAGAATAATTAAAGACATTCAGTACCACTAAGGGAACTAGAGATCATTTTAACCTAGGAAGAGTAGAAAAATTTTCATATAGGGTATATAAATTGAACTATACTTTCATAGGTGGGTAGGTTTTGGAAAAATGAAGAAAATATAGGGCATTCTAGATAATAGCATACTCTAATATAAAAGGGAAAAGTTTGATATGTAAATAAAATAGCACGTATAAAAATTTGCAAACCCCAATACCATCAAACCAAAGTAGATACAGTATATTGGATGATAGTAAGTTCCAGTGGAAAGTAGCAGATTTGTAACCATATATGTTTTCCATTTTTCTCTGTTCTAGTAATAAAACCTCTTTCTTGGTGAGAGTTAATATATTGACTTCACCTGAGACAAGAAAGAACAAGTGAGCTAGATCTAGTCAGATGTCCCAGTCCTCCGGACAAAGTGATTTGTTCACAGAGGGAAAAATTAACACAAGAATGTCAATTAGACTCCCACTATGATTTTTGATGCTGAGAAAAAAAGAACTGCTGGGATTTCTGGAGAGAGATATACTCCTGGATAGATTAATTTGCCATCTGGTTTGGCCTTATTTTGGCATCTTAACTTTAATATTTGCATCTAAATTTGTTTAAACTCAGACTTCTGCATGAAAAAGGGGCAGAGGTCAAGGGAAA